>NC_079524.1:7652684-7697684 GCF_003711565.1 Takifugu flavidus | reverse complement strand
AAAGCTGCCAGTGACTAAATTACAGCTGCCAGCCAATCATACTGTTTGTGTTCAGCAAATGGAAAAGGCCTTTTTTTAAAACCTATCTTTTGATTCAGACAAATCAAGTACGACTGAAATCAGGGAGTCAGCGGCGTCCTTTTCTGGGGGAAATGGTTGATCCGCTTCCTCCTGGAAGTTTCCTCCACCTTCTATATTTTGAAACTATACAGCCTGATTGGCCTGCAGGCTGGAACTCCTCATTAGCGACACAAGTGGCTTCCTCAAGTGCAAATGCAGAAGCTGCTGGAGAAATCTGGGCTTTTGTCTCTGTGCACAGACTTCCCCTCGCGGGTCCCGTTCATCAGCTGCAGTCCGTCAGGAGCTTCTTTTTTCCCCCCTCTCATTTCAGACTCCAATTACACGAGGTTATTGTGTTCCTTTCGTCTTGTTGAAATGCTCCTGTGTTTGTTCCCCCTCCGTTAAACAAATGGGCGCCTCCTGACCCGCGCTTGTATCTCCCGACAGCTACATTGTCAACCAGATCAGCCTCTCCTCCATCAACGACAAAGACCTGTACTACTACAAGAATCTCAGGAACCTGTGAGTTCTCTCAGCCTGTTTGCACACTCACATCTGTAACAGCTGTAACACCACACAGGTTTAGATCTGCTCTGGTCACACATTTAAAGACGAGCAGACCAGCACAGAGACATTAAGATATAGATTAATAATTCAATTGGCATCTTATAGTCTATTAATAGATCAATAAGACACCTAACCTTATTAATAATCCATGTGACTGTGTGTTTCACGTTTGACTTTCTTCCACTTGCCTCGCCAAGATCAACATTCTTATGCTGAAGTACAGCAAAGCTTCCAGTATTCTGTTTATTTCACTACAAAAATCTGTTCAGGTTAATAAAACAACTAATATTCAAAGGATCTTTTGTTCCGTGGGGGAAAATACTCCAGTCTGTTGAGACATCTGCTGTATTTACAAGATGCTCAGGAATGACTCAATCAAAAAACATTTAAATAATAAATCCACCAAATGGCTTTCTAATTGATGTGGAGCCAGAAATGTTTGATGGTTTCAAGTAAATTTAATAACTTTGACCACAGCATGTAGATTTTTCTGTGGAATACTGAAGCCAACTGGATCCACCCCCCCCCCCGCACACACACACACACCCTTGAACATTATATTTGTTTTGTTTTCACACAGAATGATTATTAGTAGTAAAAGTTTGAACTCGTTAGCATTTGCTTCTTGATTTTAACTTGTAAATCTCTTGGTACGATGTCGTCTCTCTGTCAGGACGGTGATCAACAGCAGGCTAACGTATGTATCAAAGCTGGCCTTTGAGAACAACATCAAGTTACAATACCTGTGAGTAGATACACTTTACAATGTACCTTTTCTGATTAGGCTTATTTATGGTTGATTTACTGTATCATTCTATGTCATAATTGTAAGAACGATTTGACTAAAATGTATTAAATATGGTTTCAGCGTTGTGTTGCAGTTAATAACTATCTGATTTTTTTATTTTACATCCAGAAATCTGAAAGATAACAACCTGTCAACGCTGTCCTGGAGGATATTCCATCACCTCAATATTTCGTATCTGTGAGTTCAATACCAGTATATTACCAGTACCAGTATGTTCACGCCCCAGTTACCCACACAGTCTAACCTTGATCTCAAGATTTCGACTGCCCACATCTTATCTGGCAGGCAACAATTAACCTGCAGGCTGTTATTAACCTAAACCCTAAGATATTATTCCTTATCCAGCCTCTGGCAGGTCCTGGCAGCGACTGGGATCGCTTTGTTTATTCTGCACAAATGCTTTGTGTATTCCCATCAGTCATGTGACACAGCCGCATGTGTAGAGGATGCCCATCTGTCTCAGTTCGCACATTTTAGATTACAGGAAATAGGATTTTGGAGCTGGTTAAATTCAACAAAAACTTGCTGTGTCACTCGCTGCCAGACTGTCCCGTAGCTGTTAGCGGCGAGCTATCTGTTTCGTAGCACAGATGTGAGAGTCGTATCAATCAAAATCCTTCCGTCAGACTACAAATATGGGGATTTCCCAAAACACTGAACGAGTTCTTTCATATTTACTGCCACTGCCTTGCGCCACATAAATCAAGTTTTCCTCAACATAGCAGGTACTGTCCTGTTTTATTGTTGGCAGTTTGTCAACTGTGTGTGTGTGTGTGTGTGTGTGTGTGTGTGTGTGTGTGTGTGTGTAGGTTCCTGTCAGGCAACCCCCTACACTGTTCCTGTGAGAACATGTGGATCAAGCTGTGGTTAGGAGAGGAAGCAGATGCTCAGGAGCTGCGTTGCATCGAGGATGGAGGAGGACGCAAGCTGCTGTCCAGACTGACCCTACCTAACTGTGGTCAGGGCACACACACACACACACACGCGCGCGCGCGCGTGCAATGTTTCCTAATGTTGCCCTTGTCTGCCACACACGTGACTTTGCTGGTCTGTGTTTGCACACACGTCCTCCACAGTTGAACGGTCCACCCCCCGGGTGCTCCATCACGTTCCAAACTCTCGGGGCTTTTGTGTATTCTGTGCGTTGTGATTTCCCCTGACGCCACGCAGAATAAAAACACCGCCACATCTCACACGCCGGCGAGCAAATAAATGGCCAAATTAATTCGGCCCCGCGGCCTCGCCTTCGGTTTGGCTGCTGCCGGGGGAAAAGACCTCAGCGCCAAACAATCTGACATCATTTCTGAACTGCAGGGATTTTTTTCTCAAGTAAATGAAAATTAGCTGCCAGATCGAGCCGAGCCGAAGTTGTGATTTACCGAGCGTGTGCCAAATGAGCGATCCGCAATTCACACTTGTAAATTTATAGAGTGGTTCTAAGCGAGGCCTGTAGGTACTAAAGGTCACCTACAGGACACTGTCGAAACCGAATACATCAACGCATCAACACCTCCACGACTGCAGGCGGAAAATTCCCAGCATTCACCACGGAAAAAAAGAAATCTTATAAAGACCATCTGTATTGGTCCTGCCGCCCCGTTGACCTGCTCTCCCTTGATAGATTTAATTTCCTTTTTTCTTCGGGTTGTCATGTTTCACTTGCTGGGGGAAGGAATTATTTTTGGCCTTATAGGAACTTACATTAGCCACACGTCTGCAACGCATCAGCAATACCCCTTTTCTTATCTCTGCATCGTTGAGCATTTTTCTCCTGCAGTGCAACGGCAATAGCCATGTTTTAGTGATAAAATATCATTTTTTTGAAGGTATTTGAAACCTCTATGTAGTGATTTAAAGCACAAATGTGTTGTGGAGGCAGGGAAGAAGCATGGTGTGCCTCTTACACGGGCCAGGACTTATAAAGCATCAACCAAACACATTAATATCAGCAGCTAAGTGAATTTGTGCACTACCATTTGATTTCTTGGTCCGTCTTGAGAGACTAATGTCACTCTCTTTGGACAAACTTGTTCAGGGTGGGGTTTGGATTATTCAAGCCTTTGGGGGGGAAACATCCAGTTGAATCCAGTTTATTACTGCAGAGCGACAACGTCCCGTCCGATTTACATGCTTTCAAACACATAGAAAAGATTTTTAGGCGCAGATTGCGAAACAATGAATGCTCTCCCCTCTAGGCAGAACATGAATCTAAGACTATTTTGGCTGTTGATGACAGAGTCAGTGATCTGGTCTGAAATAGCTCAGGGCAGTCTGGGCTCACAGGACACAAACAATAAGTGGGCCTGCAGAAAAGCAACAGCGTCACTGATAACTCCTATTGATCCAGCCCCTTCTGCCTCCCCTCTCCTCCATTAGCAGAGGCTATTTCTGGCAATTGCACAGTTACAACGGGGCCCCTGGAGAGGTGGGCAGGGGACCCCCTGGTAGAGTGACATATGAGGAGGGTGACATGGTGAGGGCAGAGGCACCAAATGATGGCCTGGGGCTAACAGATGCCTCAGTGGGGTTTAAATGCTGGCCCGACTCGGACGCTCCCTCACTCAGGCTTTCCTTCCTCCTCCTCAAGATTTTTTATATTTTCCATCTGTCTGTCTGTTTGCACGACTCTCCTCTGAATATTTGACACTTGAAGGGGCCACAGAGCCGAGCAGAAGCCCAGTGATGCCCCCAGGCTGTCACTGCTCTCTGAGGCTCACACTCTTTGTTTCTCTCTGCGTTTACTGTTCACCGCTGGAACTCTCCTCAAAAGAGTAGCTCCCATTTCTGACCGCCGCAAAAAAATGAATTTAAAATCACTGCAGTGCCATCCTTCCACAACAGGAATAACGGTTTAAACTGGTGCTACTGGTGCTCCATCTCACTCACAAAAACACTGTTTTTTTACGTGTTTGCCTTCATAGGGATACAATTTAGCATGAGAAGTGTATTATTACCCCGATCGTATTGTATTTATTGTATTGTATTTATTACTGTGCCTGTGTGTCTTCCTTTGACCTCATGACCTTAAGTTGTCTTTTGTTCCTTACATTTGGTCGGCTATCACCTCACTGTCCTAACCCAGACATGGCTTAGGACAGAGGGCTACCTGGATCAGGTTTCTGTGCATTTTGGCTTTTCCTGTCGGCTTTCACGGTCATTTTCAGAGACTCGGGCGACAAAATTCAGAGAACACCCAGAGAGTCCAGATGGCTTCTGTGGGCAGTATGTTCTATTCATGTGTGAATGTCCATTAGTCAAACAGAGAAAAAAAATGAACAGAAACAGAAAGTGTTTCACGCTAGTTCACACAAAATTCTGTACTTCAGCATCGTTAAGCTGCTGTTAAAAGAAAGACAGAATTTTTTTTTAAATATAAATATTCGCTTGATAAAAAAAACACATTTAGCTTAAAGAACATTTGAAGTCCATTCTGATTGAGGGAAAGATTAAAGGAAAGATTAAAGGAAAGAAGAGTCCTTCAAAAACACACGTCCCAGATCTCCATGAATCAAAGTTCTCATTTTAATCTTTATCAAGAACACAGTGTAATTCCTTAAAAAAATAACAGTGTAAGAATAATCAGTGTAAATCTGAATCTTTAACCCGAGGAGCGCTGCTCCTGATGCGCGGCATCAGTCAGCTCCTGGACAGTCTGCGGTGTATCATGTTGGCAGTGGATGCAATGACGTCCCAGAAGGAACCCTGGGTCCAGTGCACCAACACATCACTGACCCGCTGTCAAACTGGTCATGAATATTCCTCACAGCTTCTCCAGACTCTCTCGTGGACTCTCCCGATGCGCTCGGCACGGACCTGCTTTTGTCTGCAAAGAGAAGAGGAGGCTAATGGCAAATCTGCTGTGCCTGATGGTCTCTGGCTGCATGTGCCAACCTCGTGAAGCAGTCATGTTTCACAAGGGCGGCTTGTTGGACATCATTCTGCAGGGGTCTGGCGGTGTTCCTACTGACCCTGCTTGCAGATAATGCTGGCCTGTCTCCTGGACATCCCTTGTTTGGAGGGTGATGTATAAATTTGCTGTCCATTCAGAGCTGCTCTCCTATGCAACTTCTGTTGCCTGTACGGCTCTGTGAAAATGTAAAGCAGCCAAGAATCAGCCAGAAAGGATGTGGAGAGGATAAAGGTCTGCGTCCACCCCAAACCCACTCCTTAATAGGGGTTGTCTTATTGATTGCCCCTCTTTTCTGTCTGATGTCTGAACCATTTGCACGACAGCAGGTGAAGCGGTTTTACCATCCTTATTGGGTCCTAACTGGACAGGCTGATGTCCCTGAAGTGAAATTGACTGGGAACATCTGTCCACCAACCCAAACTCTTGCCAGAAAGAGCACTCACGTAGGAACCTCTGGGTCATATTGAAGAAATGACCTGTTCGCTGCAGCTTATGTATCGGTTGCAAGAAAAACACGAAGCAAGATAAAAAGACAGGTTGTGTCTGAAAATCGTCTACTCAGGCATGCGCACCATTTCAATTCACAATTTCTGTTTCCTTCCCTGGGAATGAACAAAATATCTTCTTTTTTTTTTTTAACAGTCACGAGGCACTGAGACAAATGGGCATCCATTCAACTGACTGACAAATAGAAAGTCAATGATGTGTGAAAGACTTCATCCTCTCAGACAGCTCTGTCTCTCCTCGTTCCAGTTTGTCTGAAAAAATTGCAGCAAAAAGAGTTTTATGAAACCCTCCTCGGCTCCTACTTCGTGAGCTTTCAGGGCAACAATTGTAAAGGTGAATGCAAGTTTAACAGTGTAGCTCTTTCCACCTTCTCTCCTCTGCCTATAATTTCTCCATCTCCTGGTCCCACCTCTCTTCAGAGGACTAAATAGAAAACTCCAACATCAATGGAGAATCATTATGCTCCATCTTTTGTTGCGTCCAGATAGAAGCTGATGTTTAGCCTTTAAATTTGCACTGCAGGCATCATTGTAAGTCATTCAGTGCAGATTCAAAGCCTTGATGCTGGTAATTCAAAGCACACCCACTGAGCTTGGTCCTGGCCAACGGTACCTGGTGCTGTTGCAATTACATGCTCCCTCTTCAAGGTTAGATTATCTTTGAATACAAGAGAAATATGGTTAAGGGAAGAACTTAATTTAAACAGCTTTTAACAACATGACTGAGTGAGGACTCATTCAGATGGACATTTGGGGTCGCAGTCCACGGTGAAACTACCAACATGCTAAAGAACCTTCTGAGCACCATCAAGGCACCTTTTTAACTATTGTCATCTGGTTTAACAGCTGCTGTTGCATTCTTTTATAAAAGAGGGGAAAAAGTGATATGGAGGAACAGGAGCACCAGGCAGTTTGTAAAGTTTTTATTGTCCTCTTTTTAGCCTTGCCCAGGTGCCCGCGTCTCCCAGATGTTCACACTTTGGCTGCAGGTGCGCTGCAGCTCGGCCCACATGTTGAGCCATATTACAGAGGAATCATCAGTGACTCATCTGTTGGTTCTGGACAAATGTGAGGATGATGTTGGTCTATCAGAATGTCATGGATGTCCAGGCTAATAAAGCTGTGCTCATAAACAGGCGTACATGGAAGTAATTTGTCATGAATCTGCAACCCTGGATTTCTGCACTTTTGGTCTGATTGTGCACGTGTGTGTGCGTGTGGATCTGCAGTAGAGGCAGAGCTGCTGATTTACTGATGGTCTGTTAAGATATGTGGTTGTGATATGGCAGCTGGCCTGTCACCAGTGAAATGGCTGGCTTTTTGTGTGTCTGCATTTGATTGAGTAGGTTGCCGTAGTGATAAGCGGGTTGCCCTGGTGATAAGCATTCTGCCGACAGACAAAAAAAGGAAGAAGAGGAGGGGAGGAAGAGTAGGTTCGATAAAAGGAGAGGAGAGTTTGATAAGAAATCTCTCTGGTTTTATCTGCAGCAGCTCTTAACACCCATTTCTTCCAATTTCTTCATCTAATTTTCTCTTCTCTTTCCTGCTGTTCTCTTGTTTATCTTCCCCTTTCCTCAACTCAGACGCTTCTTTTTTAATGCACTTTTCCTCAATTTCCTCTTCTCTGTCATTTATTATTTGCGCGCTTTTTTCATCTAGTGTCCTCGTGTCGTTCTCATCTTATCTTTCTGTTGTTGTCTTCGTTCTTTTCCCTAAAATTCAGAAGCGGGAGGGAAAAAATAGCAGCTCACCATTTTGTCAGATTACAGTAAACATCACAGGTCTTATTTTTCTCTAACAGATTTTCTTCTCTGCTTTTCTCCGCATTTCTCTGGCTTTTGTTTGTATTTTTGATCCTCTTACGAAGGGAGATTGTGGTGGATTGGTCAATCTCAGGTCACCTCCTGGTCGGCACACACACCATAAACACACACACATGCGCACACGCACACGCACTTTGCATGGACAGAGATGTCAGAGTATGGCCAGTCAATTTACTACTTGAGCTGAAGACACGCGAACAATCGGCACAACCTTCACTGTGAAACTTTGTTCGATTTGGGCCAGTGTGTTCTAATGCAACACAGAGAGAAAAGACAGACTGAATTTGTGTTCTTTTCTTTGCGTGTCCTTCTCTGGTAGTGTTTACTTGCTTTCCCACTCTTACTGCCCAATTATTATGTTCTCAAAAGACAGCGGTTGGGCACGAATTCATCTTTCCTTGGACCCTTTCCTTCTCTTTTTTCTCCTTTTCCTATGTAGAGGTTCCCATGGCAACGCTGAGCCCGTCTAGAGTTACTTTAAAGGAGGGTGAAAATTTGGACCTCTCCTGCACCACCTCTGGTGAGCCAGCACCTGACTTAATATGGAGCACGGCACTGTTGTCCAGCTATGAGGTTTGTACACACGCATGCACACACAACACAAACACACACACAGACTGATTATTCCAAGTGTGCAATTGGTGAAATTTCAACATTTATTGTGTGTTCCTGCATTTTCAGATCACAACATCGGGTCAGACTTCAACGCTGCGACTATCCAACCTTTCATCACTGGACCACAACAGCAAGATCAGCTGCACAGCCGAGAACATTGTTGGAGAGAAAGGGTCCTCCCTGTTGCTGGACATACTTTGTACGTTCACCACTTGCCCCTGAAACAGACATGACATCATCAATGTAGACCAGATTTGGAAAACAGGATCATTTCCTGTCACACAGACCTAGTTTTAAGGCAATAATACGACCTCTGTGGTCTTGACGCTGTTGATTTGTGATGTTTTTCCTTGTGGCACCCAGTTCCTCCGAAAATCACTAAATTGAGCGATGCGATCTCAGACCATCACTGGTGCATCCCTTTCAGTGTGTCAGGTGAGAGACTCATATTTTCCTGTCAAATCTCCTTTCAGGATCAAGCAACACAGAACAAATGAATAAAACAGTCGTTTCCTTCTGTCTTACCTCACAAACTCACCAGGTAACCCAAAGCCAGAGCTGCAGTGGCTCCAGAATGACAGACCCGTGACAGAGGGGGCCTACATCATGACGTTGATCCATGACATCACTGACAGAGAATACCACGGCTGCCTGCAGCTGGACAACCCCACGCACCTCAACAATGGCAACTACACGCTAATAGCTAAAAACAAGTTTGGGATGGACCAAAAGGCGGTTGACGCTCACTTCATGCTCGAGCCGTGGGGTGAGGAGAGAAGATCTCAAATCCATAATATCAGGCTTTTCAAAAGCGTGAAAGGTTGCATGATAGTTTCTTTAATTTCTTCATTTGTCACCCTGATGTGCAGGTGTGACCGAACCTACCTACTATGGTGAGTGAAATTCGTAATCCAAAGTTTCAACGTCTTTTTGTCACATTTGTTTAGAGAGCAGCGCTGTTTATGTTTAACGTCTCATCATATCCATTGGGGGACTGGAGCCTATACCAGCTCAATGGGCGGAGGCAGGGTACACCCTGGACGGGACACCAGTCAATCGCAGGGCTAACACATATAGACAAACAACCATTCACAATTAACATAATTACATTTAGAGCATCTCTCTCTTCTTTTCTTTTCTCTGAAGTTTGAGTCGTATTCCTCCATCCGGTTACTTTGTGTTGTTGTCCACACTGTGGCCCTGCTGCTGTTATTTTCCGATGCCGTGCATCACTTTTGTTTGTGTGTGCTGGTCATGTTTTAGAAACGAGCTCATTTTTTGTCAAGCACATGTCACAGAATTTTACCACTGAAGGTCATTAATGGGTCTGTAACCTGACTTGTCTTTGTCGTCTCTTTCCCCAACTCTCCCCGCTTCCTGCAGATCTAAGCACAGGTATTCAGACCTTTTACACATGCAGAAGCTAGTCATGAAAAAAAAACTGCAAAATTTTCACTTTGTGGCCATTTAGCAGAAATATTTCACTGTAGTTTCCTTAATTTGCTGTCTTGTCTGATCTCTCCTGCAGGGCCCCCCACTATGGATCCACCTGAAGACGGATTTGCAGTAAGCTCCATATTACAGTTGTCAGTTGTCCCTGTGCTGATCATTGCTGTATAATTATTGACTCTGTCTGTCCCAAAACAACAGAGCTCCACGTTTCATAAATCAATTAAACCAACACAATACGGATCAAGTTGTGTGTGTGTATTTGTGGCCTCAGCTTCTTTCCTTGTTGTGCAGCTCTACGTGGTGGTGGGTATAGCTGCTGTCGCATTCACTGGTTTTCTTCTAATGTTGGTGATTCTCAAGTTTGGAGGAAACTCGAAGTTCGGCATCAAAGGTAAGTCACCATCGTTTCTTCATCATCAGTGTCCGTCATGTTTGAAAAGGTTGTAATTTGTCTAACTTAACAAGGATGGCTTCATGGATTTAATTCCAAACACAGATGTCTAAACATCCAATCTTAAACAAGTAAGGTGATGAGGCTTTCAATGGCTTTACAAAAAACATATTTTAAATGTAAATCTCCCGCACGTCTGCTCCAGCAAAGCCGACAACGTGGCCGGTGCATTTACCACATTCGATATTTGCCTTAAAAGTCAAGAAAACATCCATCTCCTAAAGGAAATTGCCCATATGCTAAATTATTTCGTAACAGATGCATGAATCCATCTTATTTCTGCAGTTTGAGAGGTTTTATGGGCTCTTAATGCCGGTGCGTACTAAACAACCGAACCGTCTTGCTCGTGTGAAACTGTTGCTTTTATTCTTCAGCTGAAAGTGTCACTAATCTGATCTCTGTTCTTTGCGATGTTTGTCACACTGACATACTAAAACTGATTTGTGCCTGCTACGCTCGTTAACTTGGCTGATTTATTTTCATTCTAAAGTCACTTACCCTTCTTTGTGACACGTTTAACGATGTCACGAGGCATTTGGCTGTACAAACACCTGGTCACTTTCCATTGAAATATAAAATGTTTTATAATTGATTGAGGCATTAGTGGGGGTTACTCCCACGTGTAAGGAAAAACTAACCCTCCTGGTTCCATTGGATCAGCGCTGTAGTGTAGACACACCTTAGTCAGAAAAAACTGATCACGCACACACAGGCCAAAAGTGCGAAGTCTGGTAGTTTGGTGATTGATTGATTTATGGTTCCCCCAGAGTGCTGTGGGCTCCTCTCTCTGAACGTAGGAAAGTTCCTGCATCACCTCATATAGTCAGTGTGTAATTCTATATCTACTTGCAATTTCATGCATCTTGAAGCATTTTTGCATTCGATGTGGCTTTTGGGTTACGTGATGTTTCTGGTGATTCTCTGCCCTCTGGTCTTCGTCATGGAGTTCCCTTCCTCCCTTGGTGCTTTTTCCATTCTTTTGCTTCGTACACATCCAGATGTGCCCCCCCAGCATTGATGAGCTGAATTTGCAGAGGGGGTTAAAGTCGAGCTGCAGAGTGAGTATTAACAGCTGCCCCGCGCTCATGCTCATAACCAGCATTTGTTTGTCCTGGACTGGTGACCACGGTTCTTCTCGAGAACAGTAACATCACCTCAGATAGCACTTCGTCATGGTAACGGTTTACCGAACCGCAAACGCGTGCCTGTACATGCGGACTCCCACACATAAACACAGTCAGTGCTGAAAGTTTTCTGATCTAAGTGTGAAGAGAGCCTTGGGGTTTGTCTCAGAGGACGGAGGCTTGATTCTTTCACAACTCAGGCCCGGCTCCCCATATTCAGTGACCAACTCAAGGCGGAGGCATGCTCGGTAGGGACACAGAGCTCCAAGAACAATGCAAGCACAATGTACATTCAGAAATGATCCCTAGCAGTACGGGGGCGTGCTTCAAACTGGGGTTCAAACCGTTTCAAGGCTTCACAGGTTTAAATCCCCTTCCACATGGCCCCTTCAGAGACAACTACTCAGATAGATCCAGCAGACAGCCGAGGATGTGGTGTCGTCTCGGCGAACCAGCAGGGAGGGAAGAATCGGGGTATGCAGCAAGGCGATGGGAGAGAACAGGTGTGACTGAAATCGCATCAAGGAAATGACAAGCAGAAAGAAACAGAAAGTGACGGATGGAGAATTGGAAAATGCTAAAACTGACATTTGACACAGAGCGAAACGGCTGAAGCCCGGAAGTGTGAAGAGCAGACGACATGAAAAAAGCTATAAACGGAGACAGAGGAAGGCAGCAGTGTAAAGAAAAGCAGAGGGCAGGAAAGAGTTGGAAGGACTCTTCTGTATACTTATCAATGATTCATCGATAGTGCGGGTTTGAGTTTTCTGTTTGGTGGAGTCACACTCCTCCATCGCTCTCCCTCGCTCACACGCACATACAGCTCCTCAGTCTTGATCGATCAATATGACACCCTCAAGGTCAGCGCAGCTCTATTCTAGGCTTTATTGAGCACCCTCACCACCTCCCCACCCTCCTCCAGCCTCTTTTTCCTCCACCCGCAGAGGAAGAAAACAGAGTTCTCCTCCAGCTCTGCTGCAACCGGCAGAAAGAAAGTGGACATAAAGTTTTAACGCTTCCAAAATGATTGAACCTATTTATTATGTCTTATTTATTATCTTCCTATTTTCTAAACATGTTTTGACTTAGATTTTGACTATGACATTGGTCCATTTTCTACTTCGATTGAGCGACTCATCAGAGTAAACTGCACATTTAAACGCTCCCATCATCTATAATAAATGTATCTAGGAAACGTGCATTTGGGCAGATGTTCTTGATACATCCCCTGGAGTTCGGTTAGTGTGTTTCAGCTGCTTATGATTATGAACTGATCCATAATTTCAGAGTTACAGTTTTATAACACATAAAACAAAATGGTGATGCTACAACCAATCCGTTTTTTTCATGGCTAATATTAAAATACCAAAAAAGGAAGACCTGTTTTCAGCCTGGTGTTTATGATTTCACCGTGTTATTTATTTATTTTTTTTCTGAGGTTTCCTTTGTTGAGACGCGGTGGAACAAAATGCCTGTGGCAGATCCTCGGGGCGCTGGAATCGTGTGTTTTTCTTTCCTTTTTATTTGTTTGAAAGTGCGAACACTTAGTGCCAGATATTGCGGCACAAGATCGACTTTGCACTGCTGTCTTCATCGAGGGCGAGTTCACGATTATTCATAAAGAAAAAGAAAGTTCAACATTCCATGAAGGATTCCTTTCTAATTCTGTTTCCCCCCTCTTTTTTTTTAAAGATAGTAACACATTGTTAGTGGACAGGGAGCTGGAGCCCAACAGTAGACGTCGTGGTGTTTTTGTGCATGTCAGAGAATCCATTGTGCGGCTCTTACATCATTTCCTGTGTGGTTCCGGTCAGGCTGACCTTTGCAAACAGTCAGAACAGTGACAGATTACGCAGTTGGAACTCACAGTTCCATGTGGGAACAGAACATTGAATATGTACATTTATGATAGTCCGCCTGTGAGAAACGGTCGCAATTTTCCGACTTTTTAAAAATCTGATTATCTTGCGTTGATTTTGACGGTACGTTGGGGGCTTTTAAGGCTTCAGCGCTCCCGTGCCACATACATCTGCATTTTTAGGGTTATTTCCGCTCTTTTTTCAGCATCCCAGCAAAAACATATTCTTCAGATTGTTTTATATTATCTTTTTCTGACTGGATAACCAACAACTCTACCTTATAATTGTACAGTTTACTGTTTGCATTGGCTTCACCATTCGTGTTAAAGTTTTTGCAGCTTTCCTTCATGTTGTCTACACTAAACCCATGCCCACGCTTTCACCTCCTTGTCTATGACGTATCCTCATCTTCAGTCGTCAGCAACTCCAGCTTTGTGCCGTGCAAATTTTCCTTTTGTTGGCCAGGCAACACAAACTGTATTCTGTCTGTTACTTGACTCTGTGGGAAAGCTGAATACAGTATGCTTTCCAACACAGCTGTAAAAATACTTTTGTGAAGCCACAACAGCGAGTCAAAACAGGAAGAGTTGTCCTGAGCCGTGAGGCCGACCGTGGGCGAGCGAAAGGCTGGGGGCTGCTCGCCAGATAAGACGCATAGATGTGATGTGGAAAGTAGTTTTTGAGGAAACATGCCTGACACCCCGTTGTTCTGCAGAGTATTAGTATTAAAAGAGTATTCCGACAGTCTGTGCATGCATCACCGCTTAAACCGTCCTTCTGCAGTTTGTCAGGCGTAATAATCCGAATCAAATCATCAGACCAGGCAGCAGTTTGTAAAACACGTCCAAACATTTGACCCGCGTTTGTGTCCACGTTCGCGCTGCGTACGTCACGACTCTTTTCTGTTCAGACAGTGCGACGGGTCCTGTTGATCGTCCTGGAAATGTCAGCGCTGCCAGAGCGTGTTGATGCTGCGTCAGTGGGGGTTTCTGTCTCGGCAGGACAGAAAATGTCTGTATGATGAGATCTATGTTAATGAGCCTTCAGCTATCGATCATCGGCTGGCACATTCCGCGCAGACTTTTATGCACAGTGGTAGAGGAACAGTGGATGGAGAATGTTTGGATACAGCGCTTTGACAGATAGAGGGTTTATTGATGGACCGTTTGATCACCTGCCTGTCCAGACTGAGCCTCTGTCTGTTTTAAGCGTTCCTTCCCATCTGTGTGTGTGTGTGTGTGTAGGTGTAGGTGTGTGTAGGTGTGTGTGTGTGAGTGCGTCAGGGAGGAATAGGTGTTTTTGATGCAATTCAGTTAAGCAGCCGACATTTCAGGTTTAAGCAAAGTAAAGAGTTTGGATAGTGATCATGCATGTTGTACCTCCTGTAGTTCAAGCTTAGTAACCATAGCAACAATGTATAATAAGGGGGTTTTGATGCGATCGGGCAAAAATAGGCTGTTTGATATTATGGAGTATGACATAGAGTTTTAATGTAATATCACCAGGAGAATAATGAGCCTACGGTGGCTTTATTATTTATTATTATTGATTATACAAGTCTGAAAAGAGCAAAATTTCAGAATCATATTTGAAACTTAAACTCTGCACTTTTAGTGGTAAGCAATCTACATAAAAAAACTCAACTCATTGGCAATTTAAAACAGTAGCTTTGTTGTCAAATGCAGTTGATGCATCAGTTGATCTACCTCAAATTGCAATAAATCAATTGTTGTTTGACGCTGATGTTGTTGTGACTAATCAGTTTAGATGTAGTGCATTATCCTAATACGAGCAACAGGTGGAGCATAATTTATAGAGCGGGACCTGATTCCGAGCGCCAAGTCAATCAGACTCCTGTTTGACTGGCGACGCCGGAGCAAACAGCCACCATGACCCGAGAGAACCGATGATGCAAGAGTAGAAAAAACGCGAGAGTAGAAAAAATGCTGTGAATGTGGGGACTTATTATTCCATTTGTAAAAGTTTATGTTCTCAATTTGATCAAGTTTTCTTTTATTCCTCAAAAAAAGTGTTGAAAAAAGTGTTGCGTAATAATTGTCCAATAACAGTGGGGGGCTTATCTTTGGGCTGAACTTATTTGCTGCCATATTGACATTGATTGCCAATTAAAAACACAGGATCCCTTCACAATAGTGGCGTAATTAAATTCGTTTTGATTGCCACAAGCAAAAATATGAAAAAGAAAAGCTTCAGCAATACCTGCGGTGATGTGGTTTTACGTCTGCGGTGGTTCAGTAACGAGAGGTCGGCGAACCCGTTTGGCTAAATCTCGTCAGAATGGGATCGTTTAAGTCCAACACCTGTTTGAAATGCTGGAAGGTATCGGAGACGAAGACGTGGTTATGAAAAGGATGAGGTGTGCTGTAACGTGACGGTGTCATCTTACGTTGCCGTGGCATGCTGTTGCCATGGTAACCTGCGTCATCTCCAACCAGCACAGCTCCCATACTGAATAATCATCACTACCAGGGTCTTGAAGGTGGGGTGAATCACTGCCTCTGCACACACACACACACACACTGGAGCAAACAGGGACTCCGAAATGTGAGCCGGCCGTAGACGTTAAATCATAAATTCTGAATTACTGCTGAATATTCTGCTTTGTCGAACTGGTAAAAGTGAAACGACAGAAAACTCCTCTTTCTGCAGGCCTTATTTTTTATCAGTAATACAAAAAGCACCACAGAATGGACAGAGGGGACTGGTGTTTCTATATTTTCTGGGTCTACCTTATTTATAACAGTAAACCAAAGAGTTTTGGAATATTTTCGATCCACCTCCCCCACTAACGAAAGGCAGCAGCTAAGGGGAGAGGCCAGCCTTGTTTGGTTAGAAGCACCAGGCATCCCAGCTGTAGTCGAACTGAATTTCCTTTAGAAATGCTCCCCACTTGCACATCGTACCTTTGGTTTGTCACAGTCTCCCAGTTGTGCTACTTCTATATAGTGAGCAACCTTTGGTGCTCATTAGCTCCTGCGTCGTTCGCTCTGATGCTAATGATCTGAACCCTGGAGTGTGGAGGGCGTGGTGATCCGTAAACATGTATTTAAAAAGTTGGCATTCATGCTGCAGGAGCTGGTAATTATTTATCCTGCCAAACGCTTTCTCAGTTAAACAGTTATGAAATGTCACGGGAGAGTCTCACTGTGAGTGAAAATAATGCAACACTTTTGTCTGGCGCGGCGTCCTTTCCTCGAAAACTGCCAGAGCGCTCACCTCCGCTCACGCTCCGTTCATGGTACGTGTGGTTGGCACAGGCTCCCGCATGGCATCCCGGGTGTGAGTGTCTGTGCATGCGCGTGTGTGTGTGTAAAGAGAAATGCATCGTCTGCATATGTGAAACAATGTTCAGTCCATTTTCTTGAAAAGGCGACTGATTCTGATTAAGACTGAAGGCTGAAGTCAGAATTCTGTTCTGTTTTGGATCAATGAGCTTAATGTTTGGGCTTCAGAGGAAGGTTAAGTCACTCCCACTGTGAGAAAACATTAATGTTTCTGTAACTGGTATAAAAGAAATAAGCACAGGTGCTCTGCTGTGGATCTGTAGAACGTTTCATCTAATCTGAGCTTTTTCTGAAACGTCTAATGAATAAATTAATGAGGCTCTCGCATGCATACAGTAGTTCAGTCAGACAACTCTGGATGAGACTGAATCGACATGTAAGGAGTCACGCATGCAGCATGGACGGGATTTCTCTTTCTGCTTAATTACAATCTGGAAATTGTTCAGCTAATTGGCAATTTCCTATCAAAGTCTGACCGCCATATTAACTGCTTTAAAAGAAGCGGTAAACCCAGAATGTGTCCCCTTTCATTCTTTACGTTCACAGATTGCTTGATTAGTCGTGTTGAAATAGTCACGTTTAAATGCAACCATCCAAAACAGGAAATGATGCGTTTCGGTGTATCTGCAAAGGGTAGGTTGTATGCACAGCTAAGTTGCTTTAAATTGAATAAATGTGGTTACAGAGAAGGTCTGCTGTGTTGTGAATAACATTAGTGTATTTTTACTTAAACTCTCTCCTAATATCTTTTGTCTTGACCCTGAATCTCACACCATTTAACCCATTTTAATATGGATTAATAATATGGAAAACCAATACAAGGATTTCAGGATACAGTTAATGTGAAATGAGAAGATGATGATGACAAACTGTCATTTAATTTCAATTTAAAATGGAAATGAAAGAAAAATCCTTGTGTTTGTTCTCCAAGTCCAACATAACACACTTATGTTGCAAATTCTGACATTATCAGTAATTACGCCGTTTAGTATTATCATTGTTTATGTTATTATTATTTTTATTGATTTGTTTTATTGATTTTTGTTTGTTTTTATTTTATTTTACCATTGTCTGTTTCCCTTCAGGGTGTGCGTTGTTTCAGAACATCCCAGTGGAGGTGATCTCAAACTAACGGGGATCGGCCCACAGGAGGAGAATATTAAAAACAAACTCTAAACTGTAATGTTGACACATCCAACCAAGAACAATAAAGAGGTGTATAATATAACTCATAACATCTGTACAAATATAGGAGATGGGACGCAGGCGCCTGATCAGCCAATCAGGAAGAGCCATCAGAAGCCTCCCATTGGATGAATTATTCAGATCTGAACAACTGAAACAACCATTAACCCACATCTTCAACAAATGCACACTCCCAAACATGTGCACACACCCACGATCGCACACGAGCAGAAGTTTAGACTCTTTCAAGTTAGTAGAAATAGGTGGGATTGCGTTTTAATGTGAGGTTGGTTGGAATTGTGGACGAGAAAAAAAAAACTTTTTCTGGGGATATATTTTCAGGTTTTAGCTGTTGCATTAAATTGAGTTGTAAAGTGATTGAAGGGACGGTGCAGAGGCGCCACAGCTCAAACTGCTATGTCTAAATCACCTGGAAGTCCATCTTCAGTCTTCAATTCCATCTTCTTCACCTGCTCAGATATAATAATAAAACAACTCCATGCAATATCGCTCCATCACATTCACTGGGGAAAAAAGGAGACACTGACACAAGATCAGAATTTAAGGATATCTGAATGGTTGCCTTTTGTGGTTACCCCCCCCCAAAAAAGAGCATTGTCAAACCGCCCTTGTGATCACACAAAATATAAACCGGTACCCACGTCTGTGAGCGGGTGGAGACGGGAGCAGAGATAAATGCTTAAATTCACAAATGCACTCATACATTAGTCATAACACACATGTGGAGTGCTTAAGTAAGGCTATAAAGTATGCATGTGCACCTTCACTGTAGGTGGACATTCTCCTCCACTCGCTCCACCATAAGTGCACATGTCACGTAAGTCTGTGTGGACACCCCTCCCTCTCTCTCTCAGATGGGATGTGTGAAATTATAAATTAGGTTGGTTTGACTGGAGTGAACAGTGTGTGTGTGTGTGTGTGTGTGTGTGTGTGTGTGGTGTGTGTGTGTGTGTGTGTCCTGTGATGGACTGGTGAGCTGTCCTGGCTGGATTCCTGTCTCTCAGGCAGATTGCTGGGATACACTCCAGCCCAACCAGGATTTTTTGCTGGTTAACAGTAAATGGGTACTTAATTGAGTATAAGTAAACACTCGGGGGCCCAATGCCGTCATAAAATAAATCCATTAAAGCAGAATTATCTGTGTTTTCAGGGGGCTGGTGTTACAAAATGACATTACCTCGCTGTATATTGAAGTTGCCTCAGCGTTATTTGCGTTTTAAAAAAGGGGCGTGGAGGGCGTTTACATCAAATTTACGTCTCAATTACCTTTAAATAAAGTTATCCATTCAAATGAACATTATATTTAAGCATTTCCAGATAAAGACATTTGTTTGCTCATTCCTTCTGCTGGTGTGAGTTTTTCTTCCCCTCTTCATTTTAATAATTAGAAAATGGACAGAGAAATGGAGAACGTGATCGGGTTTCCTTTCTGTGGTCGGCTCCCATCTTTTGTTGGCTGGTCATCAAAAAAATGATGAAAATAACTTCTGGAAAAGTACATCACGTTCTTTAGAACAGACTTCACATAAAAGAAATTAATCTTACAAGCATTGCTGGGTAAATGTGTGTAAAGGAAGAGCGAAGCTGTTCTTTACTAGAGACACAAATTTAACATTAGTCTTAAATGTAATAAAGCTTATTTTTGATACAAAAATTTGCTACAAATCTTTCGACGTGATTGTTGATGATTGCCGGAGGAAAATGAGTTTGGATGATGTTCATGTGACATAAACTGGGGAGACGGCTGTCAGAAATTCAGCTGTTTGATATGTTGGATGGAAACGTGGAGTCCTGGTGGCTGCCTCCACCTCACTGTAGACTTTATTCAGGGCTAATTAACCTTTTCATTATGAAAAAGGTGAACGTGGCCATGATTGTGCTCTCTGCCAGAAGGCAGGTAGACACTGAAGGAACTCCCCGGAACGTCAGACGGGTCGGGACTTCCTCCACCTCTGTTTAACAAATATGTCGACCATTTCAGCAGTAGGTCAGTGTGGGGCTTTACATTGTGAGGCAGTTATTTTGGTTTTAGTTTAGATAGATAGATAGATGGATGGATGGATGGATGGATGGATGGATGGATGGATGGATGATGGATGGATGGATGGATGGATGGATGATGGATGGATGGATGGATGGATGATGGATGGATGGATGGATGTGCCATATGAGATATTCATACAGCTAATGTGAGATTTCCTGAGTAGAATCCATTGCAAAGCCATTTTAAGTAGATAATTTCTTAGAATATTATAAGCTAGAAAGGTTAAATGTTGTTAACACTGGAGGACGCTTCTGTTCTTTGTCTTTATATGTTTGGTTTTTTTAATTTTCTACTTTTTTTCATGTTTTTGACTGGGATGCCTGTTTGGGAATTTCCATACCTCTGTTTTTCATGTGTTTCTACGAAGGGTTCCTTCAGCTCCACGGTCCTGATTGAGAAAGTCTGAACCTGTCTTTGATTTAAAACAATAAATTTAATACAGAGTAAAGAGGTTGATCTGGGAGGGGAGCAACAGCACATGTACAGTCTACGATCCTTAAAGGCACTTTAAAAAGCTGTTCTATAAAACGTTTTGATGAGAGTGACAGTGTTTATTTCCTTTTTTTAAATAAAAGGAATCATTTATTGTTGTCCCTTTTTTTTCAAATACGTGTGTGTGTTTTTGTAAATTAATTTGTGTGTGTTTGTGCGTTCATTAATCTCATCAAACGGCCCAGTCAGACACAATAAACGGAAGGAAATACACTGTCTGAGCCTCAGCTTTGAAACTCATGCCACATCCAGGGCGTCATTACACCGCGTTTACCTTCCCGTCTGTTGGTCCCTGTCCTTGTCATTACTTGGCGGCTTAACGGAACAAATACACAAAAAGGGATTTATTCTGATTCTATTTATTTACCTATTTATTCATTCGTTTCTGGAGAGACAGCAGACACAAATCCTGATTACAGCAGTTTGTTAAAGAAAGATTAGTGTAGCACAATTGAAATTGACTTTGTGTAGCGTTTGCTCACTGGAGTTTCTGTCCCCGATGTCTTTATTTCTCGTCTTGCTGATCGCTTTGGACGGACTGTGGGAGTAGGAGGAACTGGTCATAAAGGAAGGTGAAAGTGATATTTAAAACAGGAGTAGGAGAAAGGGAAGGATGTGAGAAAAGAAGATGGCAAAAATGTGGAGGTATATGGTACGCATGGACGAGAAAGAAGATACCAGTCAGACAGACAGAAGGAAGGATCTATTTTTACCAGCGGATGGATCAGAGGAGCTGGGAATGTAATAGGGCTCTGCGTCAGGCCAAAGAGGCTTGAACATGCACAATCATATGGGCAAAAAGTGCAGACTGGAGGAAATCCTACCCTGTCACTGTATATGTCTTCAGTCAATATAATGCAAAATAACAGCTGATAAGATCATATGACTCAACATGAGCTTTTAAGGCAGCCAACTTCTAAACCCAGCAGTCTGATCAAAGATTAACGGTTGGATCGGAATTAGGTTTTTTTTCCTTTTCCATCAGCTAATTTGCAGGACCAGCTCTTTTCTACGCCCCCCCCCCCCCCCCCGGACACTCTTCCTCCTGCGTATCCCTCCCTCTGTCCTTGCCCTGGATCGATAGATTACTTCCTGCGTTCAGCGGGTTGACAGGGCAGTTTAGAGATGGCGCGGTTCGTGTTACCATCCTTCTTTGTTTTTGCTCCTATTGTGATGGGCTCAAGGGGTCACTGGGACCTTTGGGGTCGACGGTGGCAGCACTCCCGTCTATCCCTTTAAAGATTACATAAGTCAGTGATGGGTCCTGTTTCCTCAAAATTCAGATCTGTGTGTGCAGCTAAAACCCGATTTGTCAGTGTGGCCTGGGAAATTTTGGAAACGTTTGACCTTGTTTGCAACATAGAGAAACAAACCACACCTTTATTCGCCCCTTTCTTCTTGGCTGCCGTGCTATGATTAAAACCGACCATTAAAAAAAAAAATCAAAGTATCGGATGGACTTTTCCCGCCATGCTTTGATCTCCGTGCCAGGTAATTTGGAAGCTGTTGCTTTGAGCATCGGCAGGCTTTTCGGCGCACCTCGACTCTTCTGTTAACATCTCCGACGCCCCCTCAAACCTCACAGTCGCTCTCTAATGAGTCGTTTCACATTGTGGTAAAGATAATATCACCGCTGGAACGCTGCGCTCCTCACTGGGAAAAGTCATTCATCACCAGGAACACCGCGACACCTTCAGCTGCAGAGAAGCTGGATACGCCGCACATCCCAACGCTTAATCTTGCACTTTGACCCTTAAAGTAGCCTCATATCAAAAGCCCTCCGCTGCCTGCTAACAACCATTCTAGATGTTCTTCCCTGGGCAGAAGACAATAGGCTGCTTTAACAGAGTGACTGACAGGCCCTGATGTCCTGAAATCCCATAAAAGCCTCTTTACATCCGTCGCCCAGGGCGAGGTGCAGCAGTAAATGGCTTCGGCTTGTGTGAAGTGTGCTCAGAGTCTAAAAGAGATGGATGCAGTGACAGTCGTTGTTTTAACTGGGCTCCACTGCAGACGCCTGCGACGAGACTCAGAACCACGCAAACAGTCACACGAGACGGGAGGGAAGAGACGGGGAAGCTTCTTACCGTGCCTCCTGGCTGAGAGTCACTCCAGGAATTCGCTTCATGAATGTGTAATTTTATCCATTTTCCACTCATTTAAACAGTCAGTCAGGAAGTTTTGAAGTGACCTCACACAAATTTCTTTTCCCCTTCCTGGGTTTGATGCTGCAGATGTCAAGAGTCGCACATTCAGCAACAATGAGACGGCAAGAGAGTTTGCTGATGTTTCACCTTTAGTGGAGCTCAAACTGGCCTTGTGCTACACACCCTCACAATGAACGACGTGTCACAACCTCAGGACAGACGGGTCTGAAACAGACCACGTCTGCCATCCAGTTTGGGTTCTGGGGGGATTTTGCTGCTTAGTGTAATTGTAAGCACTGTTTCCAGAAGATTATGTTGTTTTTTTAACAGATGATGGACCCAGAGAAGCTGTTTTTAAGGAGACAATCACAGAGTTTCACGTAAAATCCAGATTTCCTGTAACAATTGTTTGATGTTGCCACACTGACAATATATTTGACTAGTTTCCACCTATATATAAAAGGATGACAGGTCCTGGGAAACTAGCAGAGCCATTTTTACTACTGGCTATCAAAGAACTAAGTAGACCCAAACACAAGACTTTGTATCCATAGCAACCAGTTGTCGATCTCGCGACAGCTGACACTATTAATGCCCGTCCTTCCACTATCTACCTTCACATTAAAAGCAGGCCTTCGTATTTTATTGACCGGGAGACCGTTCTTTTCTCTCACCAGCCTGAGAGGTGCTCCAGCCACATTTTTCAAACATCAGTTCCACGTCAATTAACAGCATGAGGTCGCGACCTGACCCCACTTACACCTCTCGTCTATCTCTCATCCTCCCTCCTCCCTTCACCTCTCCATCTTTTCATCACCCTTTAACCAAGCCAATCCCCCTGGCCCCCACCACACACACACACACACACACACACACACACACACACACACACACACACACACAGTTACTCCACAGCTTAACGGTATTTATAACGATCTGACCCCGGACCTCCCGGTGTTAATGATCTTAGTCTTTCCAAAACTGTGTTGCACATGGAACATGCCCACAGACACACACATCTTTACATTTTTATCTGTGTAGGGACTTTCTCAGAGAATATATTATCCTAACCATCTTAACTAATCCCCTGACATGCTAAACCTATCACGGTACCACTTTGCTAGTAGAATCAGGATTTTGTTGCTTAATATGTAGTGAATGTGAGTACTTACAAACAAACACACACACGCACACATGCACAAACCAACAGAATGACAGACAATGACCTGCAGTCTTTCTTTGGTTGGGGTTAGAAAGAGCTCACCTAAAGTTTCTGCACTGATTAAATGTTCTCAGTTGTAAAGAAGAGTCTGCTCCAGGATGTGGTTGCTGTATTGTATATGCATAACTTTGTAGGACCATCAGACCTACAGCCAGACTGGTGGCTGCATTCCAGCTTTTTCAATAGATAAAAATAGAGATAACTTTTAGAGAATCCAGAGTTAAAGTCTAGGATAAATGATTACCTCTGTTACTGAGACGCTCCCAGGTTTAAATCTTGGTATATTTAGGATCACAACCATCTACTCATTGTCCATATGACTTGAATATATCATCAGCACACAATAAAAAGAACACAATCCCAGTGCTTATTCCTGAGAAACAACCAAACATGTTAGAAGAATGTTTGATAGAATGTTAGATCTTTCCAACCATGCCGGCTGTACCTGAAGACGGCAGCAGATTTGTTCCCCATCATTTGCGTCATTAGTCTGTGAGAACTAAGGGGAAAACAGCTGAGTTTTTGTTCATTGCCTTCAGCTGTGTTCTGGGTATGAGACTGCGGAGAGAATGTTCTCAGTGTGAGACACATTTTCATGATGATGTTTATTTTGGAATGGGGGCTTAGCAAATAATTACCAGCAGGGTTGTGATCGTGCGCTGCACCGAACTAACTTGCAACCCTGCGAGCTTCGCATCCAAACTCCTCTGAAACCAACCATTTTACACCTGCGTGTGACTCACGCCGTCCCACCTCGCCCTTGTTTGTGCGTTTAATGCTGCCATTGGGGTCAAGTTCAAACAGTTAGATATGTGTGGGACTGGATTTGAACCATTCTCTGTTTTAAAACCGTTTTGACAGTTACAGTGCTGTGGCAATAGGTCCGTTTTTTTGAGAGTTTAACTGAATTGAAGCCTGCTGTGAGGTCCATTGGCTCGCTAACAGCTGGTTTCCTTCTTGTTCCTCTTTTAGGACCATCTTCAGTGATCAGCAATGACGATGATTCGGCCTCTCCCCTTCACCACGTCTCTAACGGCAGCAACACTCCGTCCTCCTCAGAGATGGGCCCCGACGCGGTAATCATCGGCATGACCAAGATACCTGTCATTGAAAACCCCCAGTACTTCAGAAGCACAAACAGCCTCCTAAAAACCGACACTTGTAAGTACAAATATCAGCCAATATCAGAATTTGAAACAAAATCGGTAGAAAGTTTAGCCTTTTACGCAAGGGTGGCCGAAGACAGACTCGTGTGTAGGCTACTGAGTGATCAAATGTTACTCTCTATGGGTGACAAACTCTATTTATCTGACAAATGTGTGGCACCAATTTAACAAAGCGGCAGACAGTGGGAAGGAGAAACAGACCCTTGTTGAAGGGAAGTGAGTGGAGGAGAGAGAGAGAGAAACTGTCATATAAACAGACAGAGCATGCATAGTTATTGACCTGCTCCATCAACGGGGCATTATGATTATTGGCAAGTAATAAAAGCTTTTCCAGACTGCCTTGACTTGCTATAAATTATTTCATTGCCTGTGAGTGTGTGTGTGTGTGTGTTCCTGTGGTTGCTACGTAGTGAGGACCACAATGCAGTCTGTTAGGGTTAAGCCTTGGGTTTAAGATGTATCTTAGACTTGGGTTTAAGTTCAGGCTAGGCCTACAAATACAGCACCGCAAATATGTAGGTGCAAATGTGGTTCTTTCTCTTTCTTCAGGATGTAGGGTATCATGATGGATGATTGTGGCTCAACCTTTTTGGTTTAGCTCTATAACTAAAAGATTGTCCTGGGTTTATTGCCTCGAGACAAGCCTGAAAGCACCGGCGGTCAATACAGGTCAATAATACTCGGCATCATATGTGTATATGACTGTGTGTTCTGCCATTATTGCTGTTATGCTTCAGGCAGACGGCCTAAATAGTGAATGTCTACTCAATAATGTGCTTTTTCAGGGCCATAGATCAGCCTGTGATGGACCCAAGGGTGCATGTCAAGAGTTCTTAAAATGTTTTAGCTTTACTTAATCAGGCTTAACATTGTTCTGGAAAATAACTGCAGTTGAAGGCACCGCTCACACCCATATAGACACAAACACACTCACCTTTGCCCTTGTATCTTTGTGAGGACTTTGTGAATGCACTGGCCTGACCCTTACCCTGACCTTAAAAGTAAGACTTAAACTGTAAAGTGATGTTGTGAAAGTGAGAAAAAAACGTCCTCACCCGGCAGGTAGCATGACACACACATACTCACTACCATTTTCTGAAATTAAGGTCCAAATAGGGAGAAGACAATGTGTTTAGTCAGACAAATTTCCTATACAGCGAACAAATAATCTCTAAACTCTAGCAGATGAGAGGAAGACAGATGGAAGATGAGGCAGATGGCACACAGGAAATGATTTTATGCAACTCATTCGCTCCTTTGGTTGTTTATGTGATGCTGATTGGGGCCGATTATCAAAGGTGCCTCTGTGAGGAGAGTGCAGAAACACTGGATGACAGGCAAAAAGGACAAATGAAGAAATATGGATGCGCGGGCGGCTGATGGGAAATATTTTTCTTGTTGATGTGAAGCGACGTCACAAACATCTGAATGAAGACTAATGGGGCAGGAAAATGCCAAAGAGCGCGTCACTGGATTTTAACGTGGTAGATTAAAATGTAATAAGAGGTAAGGTGATGCAGGATGAAGAGGGATGAACGACAGAATGCCGAATGACAAAACTGGGAATGTGAGGATCACCGGAAACAGGCACCAGCAGGAAGCACCAGCACCCAATGGCCAAATGACTGGTATTGAAGCAGTGATGATGACTTGCACCTACACACAGATGCACTTTAAATGATGCACCTTGAGTGGGGTGAGGGGGATAGGTGGGGTTGTAAGACAGCTGGAAAACTGGACGCATGAGTAATCTAAACAAGTTTCCCAGCTCGCCCTTTTACAAACGTTACGGATATTACGGGGAGATGGAAAATGTTTGATGATCTGTGCGCTAAATGATGAAGAAGAACCCCAGTAGGAGGCCTGCAGCGAGGAAAAAAACACAACCCAATCTTCCTGCAAAAGGGGATAAAAAACAACAACACGAGGCCTGCAGACAAGTTCTTTGCAATTTGAGAGTATTAATTATGGATAAGTGCTGTGAGACATTCGTAAGGGTGAGTGCTGATTACACATCTGCAGTAGGAAATGGTGTGGTGAGGTTATAATCAGGTTAAATGCCGGGTGCTCGTATTTGTGGGGGGGGGGGTTGTTGGTTTTATGGTGCACGGCTGCATGAGGAGAAGTGGGTGCACTGGGATTCGTGAGCCACTACAGCTGGCCACTAATTGAAGAAAATAAAGCCACGACGATTCAGCCACAGTTTCCGATACTCTCCTCCAATCCGGAGAGTTCCAGATTTAGGATGTAAATGATTTAGAGAGCAGATGATTTATGCCTCAGTTAAACATTCTTTGATGCTTTTTAATTGTTGCATTTAACCCTCAGTTTAAGACATAATAGATTGATATGGTGCCGTATTTTAATACAATATATCGGGTGCTGTGATTCATGTAGATGTGCTTTGATCTGAAAAAACCCACTAAATATTGTTTGAGGTTAATTAAACTCCCTCAGGAAAACTGCTTTGGGTGCTACGGGGTCAATACTGTAGGCTAATCTGACCCATTCGGCAGGAAAAAAGGAAGCTGAATAGAAGTTTTAAAATGATGCTTAGCCGTCCGCATTTCCAGAGAGCCATTTTGATCAAAGCAGCCAACCCTCTCATAGGACACGTCTCTATTATTCTGAAGTCTGACGCACAGAGGAGCTTCCTCGGATCATCACACTTCATGGGAGTGCAGGCAGGGTGAGAGTTGGTCAGTTTTTAATCCTGTTGCCACGTTACTCCGGCTGTTTTTGTGGCAGCAGCCGCTGCCTGCTGTCAGGAGCTGTTTCCTCATGGAGTCCCGGAGCAGGGGGAGATGCCCCTGTCCAGTTTGAATTATAATGCATGGTTTTCTGGTCTCCCTTTTTTTCAGTACTCAAGAGAGTAAATCCAAATTTCGTTGGTCTTCAAATCCCAGTCTTACAGCAGAGAGGATTTCTCTCCTCGAGTATTTACAATATTGGGTTAGGCTGGACCTCGGTAGCTCAGACCGTAGATCGATGGAGCTTCTGAGAGTCTAGCTTGGCTTTAATTTGATATTCTGAGTGGACAGCTTTTCTTCAAATGCACCTCTTAATCACATCACGGATCCCCCCTCCCTCCCTCCCACACACACACACACACACACACACAAAGGGACTGTGTCTCTTCGCAGACATTTGCACCATTTTACAAAGTGTCTGTGTTCCGCTGAAAAAAACAAAACATATAAAACCCCTTATTGAAGTTTTAACGAGTCTCCTTTACTTGTAATTATAACAGGAAGTTACACCTGACAAATATAATGCTGGTTTCTAGAGTAAAGGGTCTCCTCGTCTCTCTGTGTCAACAGTCGTCCAGCACATAAAGAGACACAACATCGTGCTGAAGAGAGAGCTGGGAGAAGGAGCCTTCGGAAAAGTCTTCCTGGCTGAGTGTTACAACCTCTCACCTGACCAGGAGAAGATACTGGTGGCTGTCAAGGTAACCTAAGTGACACAATCTTCTTTTTTTGTGCACCTATTTGGTTTCCATTTTCAACAGTGTGAGCAGTTTGCACTCATGCACGTGACTCAAACCAAAGTACACCTTCAGGCCATCACAAACCGCCTTTACTGGAGCAAATCCTGTTTACTCCTCCCGTTCGGTACTTCTATAGTTAGTTCGTGTTTCCTGCCATCCATCCATCTCCCCATCAAGGAGTCTCTGCTGTTCTGGTGAAACTGGATCTGATTGGTGAAGAGCTTTTCATTAATAATACAGGACCCTCAAGAGACCCCCCCATCCCAATATCATCCAGTCCTCTGTATCTCCTTCCTCACCCAATCTCACCTGCCGCCCCCCCCCCACCCACCCATTTCCTCTGCAGTCCATCATCATCATACCCTCCTTGTCTTTAATCCCCCCCTTCTTTTTTCTTGTACCTCCCGTTTCCTGGATCCTCTGACTCCTGCCAGCTTAGGCTTGGAGCCCTCTGGGCAGAAAGTGTGTCTGAAGGAGCCACCATAAGGGAGAGAAGACTTGAGGCGTGTTGCTGACTGCACCAGTCGTCCAACAATAAATAACGCAGGCCCGATGTTCATTAGGATTGAAGTGTAGGTGTGGTTGGTAAATAGGCTTGATGTAGAACAAACCCTGAGTTATTGCAGTCAGATTGAGGATTTAAACCTCTAGATTTATTTTTTTCCAATTAACTAATGTCCCACATGCTTATGGTGCGGTCTCGCTGCTCTTCTCCCATCGGCCGGCGTGACTCGACGGTTTCTCCCTGCCTGTCGTTTTCTTGAAATGAAAAAGAGAAACATTTCATGGAAGCCGCAGGAAAAGGGCTTTTTCTCAAATTGACTGTCTTTATTTAAAGGGTAGCTCACTCAAACCACTGAATAATGTCTGGCAGCGTCCCGCTCATGTGGAATAGTGAAGCCTGGTGGGATCTTAAATCCTGCCACGGACAAACTGACTGCTTCATCAGCAAAAATCTTACTTCGCTGATGGCGTGCGGTGGAGAGCTTTTCTCTGCGATCACGTTGCGTTTTCAGACATTTGCTGCTCGAGTTCAGTATGAAAACATGTGAGGCCGATATCTTTATGATGCTGGATAACCCTTACTGTGTGTAGGCTAACTCATGCATGCATTAAGAATGTATAGGAATGAAACCGACGTTTATTGAACATTCTTAATGGAGACGGAAGTGCACGCTCACGGTTACAGACGCTCAATATCAATAATATATCAACATATTTCTGACATTGATTCTCATTCCCACTACGACTCTGACTCAGTCATGCGTGTTACTTTACTCTAGCATGTACTCCCGTGTAAAAGCACATTACAGTAGCCAACACTCGCTAATAGAGCTAATAATGGTATCGGCTTTGGAGCCTGCTATCAGTCAGCCACTCAGCTGTGTTGCAAAGGCGAGTTTTACTGTTAATGTATACACCGAGGCGTCATCGATCACTGACATACAGAAAAACATGCAAAACGCGAGCTGCTACGTCTCTGAGCTAGAGATTGTTGACTGGATTTTGTGTGCAGAAAGGGTGCACGCGCCGGCAGCTTACAGGGCCACATTATTGCTTTTAGCTCTGGAATTAATGCAGCATCCAGAGAGAATCATAATGTTTAATGCTCGCAGGAAAGATCTTAGGTCTTTAGTTTGAATACTTGAATCCAGTGGTTGTCGGTACGCGGCGCTGCTCGTTCGGCTGATTGGGCACATTGTGATGCAGCGTCTGTGGTGGGAAGGCATGCTGTCATATTTACATCCCATATTTACACGCTGAATGTGTAAATGACTGTAAGCACTTGTGTTACCATAGACCGTCATCAATCAAACATCGGAAGTGAACCGTGATAATTCTATACACAAGTGGCGAGTAAGCATGGGTCTGCCACGGTTAGGAAGGTTTAGAAGTTGTAAATGGCTTCTTTCGTCATTAATACATCGTGTAGTAACTTTTTACACTTAAGTAATGGAGAAGTGTTGCTGTTATTTCTCTTCCTTGAATGAATCATTCAGTTTGTGTTTAAGAGAGTTTTACTCACATTATCTGCCTGAGGTTTCCAATGTTGAGCATTGCAGAACTTAAAGTGTGACGTGTTATTGTGTGTGTCCTGTGTAACTTTTGTTGGCTTTTCTGGTCAGAGAAGAGCTGACAAAGATTTCTCACATGTCTGATATCATATTTCTGAACTGAGATGTGGTTTCCATACTGTAATAATCTACCGTAGTATTACTTTACATCCAGTAATGCGCACGACTGGGCCTGTTTGTTTCAGGACGCATGAGTTACAGAATGCGTGTGGGGGGTTCACACTGTGCATCCTTTCTGCCGTTCTCTCAGCATTGTAGCCAAAAGGTTGCAGGTCATTTCCTTCTTCCCTGAAAACCTTTGTTTGTAATAAGAGCTTCTGTCTGCTGGCACATCGACAGGCCGAGGAAACAGGCTCAAGGTGGAAAGCGAACATATATCTGTGTCATATACCATAGGAAGGTAATCAATTATTCATGAGGAACAAGAGGAGTTTTCTACACTTTTTTTCTGTGATGTGGAATTAATATAGATGCTGGGTCAGTTTCCTGTCCTGCAGGTCTCTCGGATGTTTTCTGGCATTGCTTTTTTTCCTTGTGGCAGATGCTTCATTTATACACTGTCCCTTATTAACAGGTATGAGTGTAAGATTCACAAAACAAACCATGGGACATAAAAACCTTTAAACAATGTTATACTGTGTAGAAAAATGTCTACATTTCCTTGATCAGGGGGAGATTGTTGTCAGCCGATGATGATGATGTGTGTGTCTGTGTTTGGGCAGACGCTGAAGGAGGCCAGTGAAAATGCCAGGAAGGATTTCCAGCGCGAAGCTGAGCTGCTGACCAACCTTCAGCATGAACACATTGTTACTTTCTACGGGGTGTGCGTGGAGAGTGACCCTCTCATCATGGTGTTTGAGTACATGAAACACGGCGACCTCAACAAGTTCCTCAGGCATGGCCCTCTCTTACATTTGGAATGTCATGAAAAAGGGTTAAAAACACCCTAATTTGAAAACAAAACCTTGTTTGTTCTTTATTAATTGTTCGTGTGTATTAAACAGATGACAAATTACAATTAGCAATCATCCAATTTCCCGCCTGCTCCTTCACAGGGCTCATGGTCCTGACGCGGTTCTGATGACCGAGGGCCAGACCACCAGACCTGTGGAGCTGACCCAGAGTCAGATGCTGCACATTGCCCAGCAGATAGCGTCCGGCATGGTCTACCTGGCATCGCAGCACTTCGTGCACCGTGACCTCGCCACCAGGTCGGTCACTTCCTTCCATAGTGTTTCCTGTGGTTGAGATTCTGTAACATGTCCATCGGTCCCAGGAGACTTTTGGAACGTTTGACACTCACCCATGTAATGAAAGGCTTTTATCCTGGCACATATGAAAGTATCTCTAATACCATCCACTTCTAAGACCTGTTACTGCACCAACAGGAACTGTTTGGTGGGCGAGAACCTGCTGGTAAAGATCGGAGACTTTGGTATGTCCAGAGACGTTTACAGCACTGACTACTACAGGGTAGGTGTACGTGTCCATATCTTTTCTGCTCTTTTTCATCCACCCTTGCATGAGCATGAAGTTCCCCAATATCAGCTCAGGGGTAGATTAGCTAAATTCAGTGTGTTCATGTGCTAGCATCATAAAATGTTTATGCTTCTGTGACCAGTGCATACAGTATACAGTAAATAGAACAGTTGTATTCAACCTGTATTTAGTGAACCTCAGACCAGTAATCCATATCAAACACAGTGTTGTTTATGCTTTCGCTCCCTTCTGAACAGCGAGCATCCATTTTCCAAATGGACCTGTTACATTTGGCTGATTGAGTGATGAATTGTTTAAGATTTTACAATGATTAACAATAGCAGGCATATTGTACAAGGAAGGGCAGATGGATGATTTTTAAGGCCCCCAAATAGAGTCTACACTGATTTAGTTAAGACGTTAATGCATTCCCAAGTATGAAATCTACCTCATTTTATTGTTGCTGCAGTGCAACAAATGCTGACTTGAATTAACTCAATTAAAACACACTATTGTCCCGTTTCATCTATTTTCATGAAATGATTTCAACAATGCGATTTATCCTTGATGGAGAAGGTGTTTATCTTGTCAAAACACTATTGTCAGGTCAAAGATGATATAAATGGGAAAAAAAAGAGGAAAACAAAGTTATTCTGACTTTCTGGGCAACAGCGTGTATGTAAGTGCTTCCCTTGATTCGGTCTTTCCTTGTACTATATCTGTGTGACGACACTTGGCAACATCCACCCTCCTTCTCCTCCCTTTCACCCTTCCCCAATAAAGCTAAACACTGAGGCTGTTGTCATGGCAACAGGCAGAGGTAGCGGCGACGGTCCCTGTATCCAGCGTTTCATGGGAAGAAAAGTAATCACAGAACTTCTGCTTAGTATGCTGAGAGCATAGAAGAGAGTAAGAGAGAGTGGCAGAGCAGAAGAAGAGCGAAAAGGGAAAGCACCACAGTGTCAATGAGATGAAAGCAAAAAAAAGATGTAAAAAGAGAGAGTGAGAAGAAGGCAGGAGGCCAGGGCTGGAGAAACTGATACGATTGCTGTAAATATAAAAAAAGAAACATGTATATACTGCGGTGGTGGGAGAGCAGAAGGCTACAAACACACCAGCCGGTGTGGTCGATACAAAACACAGACAACAGAGGAAGGAGGAGAGCAAGAAGGGACGGAAAGGTGGCAGGGACTGTAATCAGCACAGTGGAAAAGATATACAGCATGGAGAGAGATTAGACAGGGATCCAGCCATGTTTGAGTATTCCAGAGAGAGTCCGGTGCAGGTGTGTGTGTGGGTAGATGTGTGTGTGTGAGAGACTGCTGGGCGAGACTCAGTCATGCTTTTGCGTCAGACAGAAGCAAAGATGAGTCATAGAGGATTTAGCTCACCCCCACAGTGTGTGTGTGTGTGTGTGTGTGTGTGTGTGTGTGTATGTGTGGGGGGACTCTGGTGACGTCATTGGAGCTGCTGTTACACAATGAGGCTGACAGAGACAGAAGTGCTTCTGCAACATTTAAGGCTAAAGTGTGTGTGTGTGTGTGTGTGTGTTCTTGTATTTGATACATATTGAGTACACACAGAGGCCAATTAAGTTAGAGCCCCTGGATAAAAAGTGGGTGTGGTTAGCAACATAAGCCCCTCCCACACCCCCCTCCCAAAATGCTTTCTTTTTCAGCTGGTCTAGTTTCCATGGCTACGGCGGCTTCTCTGGGAGGCTGCTTTATTTTCGCTCCTTTTATGATGATTTCTTGAGACACTTTCTACAGACGCTTTCCTGAGCATCCTGGTCTGTAGCTGCAAGAATGCACTTTTGTGGAGTCGTGGAGGAACACCGGAGTGAGGGAGAGGGCAGCGGGGAAAGGGAGAAAGAACTGATGAGGAAACCTGGAATGCCCCCACAGCGATGGGAGGTCGGGTCTGCTGGGCTCTGTTTTCTTTTCCACAGCTGGTTAACACATACCGGAAAATCACAGCAGCTCAAGAGTGAAATAATCAAATATTAATATAAAACAACAACCCAAGGAAAAGCAGCCCGGATGAAGAACATCTTGTATTCAACGCTAGTGCGAGGTTGACTACTTCTAAAGTCCTTTTTTTTTAGCTATGGTTTAAATGTTCGATTTTCCAACTCGGTGCCTTATTGTCGAGTACTGCTGAACTGCTCGTAAAACACAGGATTTTGCTGAGAAATGCAAACAAAGTCCGGCAGCGAGACACCTTCAGGGTGAAACCAGGAGACCCCCGGTAACAGAAGAGATGCAGAGACAGAGCAGATATTCCTCCCTGGGCCTACGCCGTCTCCGTGACCGTGCACACTTTATTACATCGTTAAATAACCCGCTGACTAACAAAGAAAGGAGGGGAGTGTGCGAAGCAAACCATTAATAACGGGAATAAACCTGAGAGAGGACTGTCAGGCTGGAGCAGACGAGCAGAGGTCATCCGGTAGATTCATGTGTGGAGGAGAGGAAGTGCGACATAACGGAGAACAGCGTCATTGCAGCCGTTTTCTTTTCCCCTTAAACTTGATAAATTAAGCGCGTTCAGAGCTCCCATTTGCTGTTAGAGATGTGAAAACACAGTCCCTGGAGTCGCATTCCTCTTCTTCTTTCTGCTGGGTGCTGGACCGACAACTACATCTTATTAATAACCATTTAAATGTGTGTGTGAGTGATGAACGGCAAATGAAAACAACAATCAAACAGGCTCCCCGGGCTCATTTGGGCTTGATGAAATGACCAGGACGCTGTTTGCACGTGCCTGCGATTTCCTGTCTGCCGCTGCAAATTAAGGTCTTATTGAATAAAATTGTGTTGAATTAAACCTCACAGCAGATGTGCACGTTGAGCAGTTAGTCTCATTCTGACATTAAATTAAGAGGCTAACACTCACACAAATACGCTGGAGGTGCAACTGATTTTATTTGGGTGGGGGTGGGGGGGGGGGGTAGCAAAATTTCTTGTGAAACAGATTAATCTGTAGAAGTTATGTTAGATGTCCATTTATTGTGAAATGTAATTGTCCAACCAGCATAAATCATTTTCAGTGGAACTTTGAATGTATATATGAATATATGTGTGTATTAGAGTTACAATCTATTATGAGATTTAACAGTGCGTAGTGTAATACTAAGACCACGCTAAATTAATTTCTTTATGTGTTTGGGTGGTGTTCATAGGTCGGAGGTCACACGATGCTGCCCATTCGTTGGATGCCCCCTGAAAGCATCATGTACAGAAAGTTCACCACAGAGAGTGACGTTTGGAGTCTGGGAGTTGTTCTCTGGGAGATCTTCACCTATGGAAAACAGCCGTGGTACCAGCTCTCCAACAATGAGGTAAACTTCACGATTTCTTTTTTTTTACCAGTAGAATCCAATCAGCGTCATGCATCACACATTTGTAATTAGAGGATGTTTTAAGGTAAAGAATGTGAAAAAAAGTGTTAGTGACACTCTTGCAGATGATTGAAACTGATTTTGGCACCATTTATGGACTTTTTGGACACTTGGATTACAATCAAAGGTTTGAAACTCTGTCAGAAAGTTCAGTCAGGACCACAGTGCCTAATCAGGGAATTTACAGGCTGTCATTAAGAAACTGGACTCTTGTCAATTGGATTTCAGACTAAGGAAAAGCAGCACAGCACATATTTTTAACCGCAGTTCAAGTCCCAGTTCGTTCCAAGTATAAATGGAACAGACTCACTTCAATATTTACCTTTTATAGTAACCATGACTGTGATTTACAAGCTTGATCTGCTCTAAATACATATGACACACTTTGTAGTGTACAGAGATAGAGTGTATGTATATTAATGCGGATGTAATGTCCAACAAGAATGGGGCATTCCACCTTTTTGTAACTGGTTCAAGCATCCTCCCGACCTTCACTGTGTCCTTAAACGAGCGATTGAACCCTAAAGCTGGTGCACTGGTGAATCGGTCTCTCACTCCTGATGAGTATGCCGCGTCCTGTGACGGGGCCTCTTTGTCAGTGTGTGGATATGACTGTAAATGGGAGAACTTGTAATGTAGAGTGCTTTAAGTGGGCAAAATGGCCAGAAAGGCCTCATATAAATACACTCCATTTACTATTTAGTCCATTCGAGAAGCCCGCACATTAACCTCTGCCTCATTTCTGGGACATCGGCTATTATGCGACTGGCGTGTGAGCTGGTAAATGCAGCGCCGCTACATGACAAATGTATTATTCAACCAGCATTTGTGTCTTCCTGTCCTGATTGAACATTGGTTCCAACATTCTAAAATGTATTAGACAAATATGTATGATGAGACTCGGTTAAATAAATGACAAATCAATGGTTCTTCAAACTAGTTAATATAACACAACCCTCTGGGTCTTGACCTGTATTCCGGAACGGAAACCTACTCTTGAGGCTTTCAACCTTCACCTTAACCTCAGCGTACATACAGTGACCTCGACTCTGGTTACAGCTTTGAAAGATGCACCCCCACCCCCTCCTGCATTGCTGTGGTTGGATCCAAAGTGAACCTTTATCCCTCGCTATTTCCCCCTCCTTTCTTATGTTCATCTATTAAATCTGCTCAGTCACTGTTCGCACACCTTCTGACCAACATCTGACACTAGGATTGGAAGTCATTTAAATGATTAAATCCATTAAATCCATCCAATATAAAACCATTTCTTTTATTTACTAATTGGCAAATCGCTGTCAAAGACTAAAATATAAATGAGTGTTTAGAGTGTGTGGCTCAGTATATAAAGCAATAGAAAAACTGCAAAAAAGGGGGCAAAGAGCTGATGACAACAGTATTGTCTCTGAATCATAAAAGCACTAATAAATCTCAACGTGCATATCATTAAATGCCTTTAAATGGAGCGTGCATATATTTACACACAGAGCAGGAAAATGAGATCTGAACACACAAGTGATTACACGCTTAGAAAAGGTGAAAACATCTCCAGTGTCGTCACGTTGTGCAAATATATTCACATTTGATTTAATGTTGCGTTAAGCGACCTAATATCTTTTCTACCGCCCCCTGCAGGTGATCGAGTGTATAACCCAAGGCAGAGTGCTGCAGCGCCCCAGGACCTGCCCCAAAGAGGTGTACGACCTGATGCTGGGCTGCTGGCAGAGAGAGCCGCACATGAGACTCAACATCAAAGAGATCCACGGTCTGCTGCTCAATCTGGCCAAGGCCTCACCTGTATACCTGGATATATTGGGCTGAACCCAGTAGGAGGCTGGAACGCGGCTCAATGTGTGTGTGTGTGTGTATGTGTGTGTGTGGGGTGCACATGGTGACAAAAAGGTACCGCAGAAGCTACTTTCAAACTCTAAAAGGCAATCAAAAAAAATCCCCAATCGCCTCATTCCCCTCCATCTTGCCAATTTCCTCTCTTTTGTGTATCCCTCCCCTCTCCTTCCTTCCTCCCTCGCCGGAGACGCATTTACCCAGAGTAATTTAACTTTGGAGGGTTTCTTTTCAAAATGGCATAAGCCAAGCATAGCCGGACTGATCGAACCCGATTAACGAGACTTTTAATTCAGTGACTCTTCTCCTCGCTGCAGCCCGGACAGCAGGACTCGTGCAAGCGTACGGAACTGTTGATCCGGGGCAGCTTTTGTCAACCCGCCGCATGTAAATACGAGACTGTACGATAGTGAGACATTTTTGAGGAAGACACTGTGTTACCCGCTCTGGCCTTGTCTGTCCCTGGTCCGTCTCTCCAAACAGGATCCTGCGGAGGAGACTGTACGTAACACACTGGTACGCAAAAAAGTTTTTAAAAAAGCAGAGTGGAAGAGAATTAGGGGGAAACAGTGGACAGTCTGGGTATCAGATGGTAGTTTTGCTGATGTAAAAGAGCAACAACCCAGTGCCTGCTGAAGCTGAACTGATATATACATAAAAAAAAAAAACTTCAGGAAGTCTGAGGTATATCGTAACTGCGAATGCTGAATACAATAAATGTATTTAAAAAAAAACAACTTACAACTGACCTATCAGGCACTGATCTACAAAATCTCCTCACGCAAGAGGACGTATGATTATGAGAATATGCACTCATCCTTTTTCGTCTCGTGCACGTGTTGCTCAGGCCCGGACGCAGCGGCACACATCACACGGTAACGCGATGACCCCTCCGAGCCACAGACGCTTCGCCCGCCATGCGGCGCGCTCGTGTCGGAGGTCAATTGATCCGCTTCTCCGCAGCTGCCCGACACCGGCCGGGTGTTGGCGAGGAGGGAGCGCGATGGCCGCCCGCGGGAGGCTGGGTTTGGGTGGTCAGATGTGCGGGCGCTGGTGCTGCAGAAGGTGTGGTTCGTTTGGTAAACCCATATTAAATCACCAAGGCTCTCAGCACTCAGACATCCTTGAAAACCACATCTGTGCTCGACACACACGCTGTGTACCTTATCCTGTCAGCCCGTCATCTCCACACACACACTACAAAAGACACTCAAAACGGGCTGAGAAGGAAATTGAATTGTGCATGTTTTATTATTTGAGCGGTGCAGTGCTTTAGCCAGGCCCCGGCCACTGTAATGGTGTAATGTATATTTCATTACGGCCTAATGGGCTCCATTAGCGCAGTCTCCTCGCAGACATTCAAGACTTATTGTTTTAGGGCTAAGGCAGGGAAAAAAGATGGAGGAAGAGGAGAGAAGGAGGACAAGGAAGCAGGGAGAGGAACGACCTGGGATGAGAAGCGGCAGAGGTTAGAATAAAAGGGAAAGTAATAATGCATGGGAGGAAATAGAGAGCTCGGGACCCAGGCGGTGGAGAAGCGAAGGTGAGGGCAGTCGTTGGCGACAGAGGAGATGGTGGAGCGAGGAACGGAGAAGGGAAGGAGGGAGAGAAACTGTGAATGTCCTCGGGGAGAATGTGAAAGTGGGCATCCATCATTGCTGTGGCCCGGAGCTGTTCTGCCAGCAACAACTTCACATTCCCATCACATTCTTACGGCCGGGCCTCAAATGTGCACGCAGACACTCCTTACCGGCAATCCAGCAACAGCTCGCACTGAAAATAAACTCAATCATGTACCAGGCTCCCCTTTATTGAGAACCACTTCACTCAGACTACCGCTCACACGTCTGGCCAAACACACTGTCTGTATATACAACCGCTGATGTCCGTACATGGAAATACATCCAAGGGAGTGATTTACTCCTCAGACATGTCAAAAAGAAAAGAGTCATTATTCACTGCAGGCCGTTAAAACTGGGCATAAAACCGCAGCACTTGATGGAATCGATGTTTGTGATTTTTGACACGGTTGATTTGATTGATTTATTGTATTATTTATAATTTAATAAGCATTTTGTACATTTTCTTTCTATATCCAAGGGTTGCCTTTTGCAACAGCCTACTGACTGGATTTGATCACCGGCCTAATTGATTACGTTGAAGCAAAAATGTAGATAGTGTCGGGTGTTTCTGTATTTTTATGTCAGGTCCCCTCTTGACGGCCTACCAAGCCTGCACCTGTATGTGCAGCGTGCTGTACAACAGGCGCGTGCCCTTACCTGCATTTGTATATCGAACTTGGGGTATTTGCCGCCTGTCCTGATGGGTTGGAGACTGCACAGATGCTGTAGCTGTAGGCTAACACAATCCTCAGAATCCAGAGCGCGTCTCGCCACACAATAACTCTGTTAAAAGCAGGCAATTAAGGGCCGTAGCGCTTAAAAACACCACTGATGTCAACAGAAACCATTGTTGGAGTGTCCCATCTGACCGCACTGGGGGCGTGGCACCCAACCGACCCGTGTGTAGCGAGGATTCCTGAACTTGGTGCTCTGGTGGCTCTGAATGGAGATCAGCTGAAACGCTTCAGAACAAAGATCCTGGATCAAATAAAGGTGGAAAAAATGAACTGCTGTATAAATGGACACCTCAGAAAAGGAGGGGCTGACAATCACAGATTTCTCTCTTTCTCTCTCTTCTACAAGTGACCTACTGTAAATAGACCAGTCAACCAACTTTCTTCTTCTATGCTGCCTATAATGTATGTAAGTGATAGTCCTAAACTTTGGTCTCTACAAAGTGCTACCTTTTCTGTTTTTTGTTTTTTTTTGTAAAATCTAATTATGATGACGAACAAAAATACATGTAAAAATGGGAGTGAGGTGCTGAAAGGCTGCTGTGTCCGAGGCTGTCGGTATTTGGCCTGTGTTTATTTTGTTTGTCTCCGAAGCAGAGGGCATAGACGGAAGACAGAAAGCAGCCCCCGGAAGGCCGATCAGTGTCATTGCCCCTCTTCCTAACGTGTTTTTTTTTTTGGGGGGGGGGGATTTAGACTTTAGCCAATTCCTTGTTGAAATGGAATGAGATTCAGCAGAGAAATCACGGACTGATCTGTTGCTGCTGTTCGCCGATACTCGATTAAAGGTCTTACCCTTAAAGGTCTTACCCGGTCGCGATTGGACTGAGGTTGGCATCATGGCAGCTAAGTTTTATGGAATCGCTCCATTTCTGTGTTCAAGTATCAGAAAAATGGGATGTCAGCTCCACGTAGCTTCCCACTGAAGTGCTGGTGTGTCAGCAATACGGACAGTTTTGATTTGTCTGTCATCTCATTGAGTCTGGCCAAAAACATCTTACTCAAAGAAAACACACCCTGCATACTTCAGTTTTGTTTGGATGCGCTCAAATCACAGTCCAACAAAAGTTTTACATCCTTGGCCTGAACTGAGATACGCAACACGCTCTTTCTGCTTATACCTGCTCTTCTAATATAAGACCCTTCTATACTGCAAAGCACATCAAAGGAATCGAAAACTGGAACTGAGGCGATCAAACTGATTTGGCAGACAGGTTCTGAATTAGCACAGTATGCAGACACACGCTTTATGGAATGTCATATATGGTTGCAACTGATCATAATTAATGATAACGATGATATGATGTTTATCTCTGAATGGGGACCAGTCTGTCGTGATACAATGTAATTAATAAAAAGTGTTAATGTCACTGCAAAATGATTACTAAACTGCTGTATTGTGAGGTCTGTGAGTGTGTGTTTGCACTTGTACATGCTACTTATTGAGGACCAAAATCAGGGTCAAGACTCAGGATTGGGTCCAGGTTGAGTCTATGAAAGTCTCCACAAAGAGAGCAGAATAATGGTAGTGTGCGTGTCTGTGTGTGTTTTGGGAGGTTTGGGAGGTTTGCTCCCAGCGGTGGGAGAGGAACGGGAAAATACGTTAGATCGAATTCGCAGCAGAGCTGCAGTTTGTCCCCGTTTCATTACTTTCAATATAAACGGAACGTGTTTGGGGAAGAAAAAGGCCCACGCTCTGTCTGCAGATTAAGGCGTAGGACGTGGGTTTTTGTTGGGAATTGCACAAGCAAATTGAACATGAGTGAGTGTCGAAATCCCTGATGCAATTAGGCAACAGCTGAGTTAATATGTTCTTTACAGAGAGTTCCGTCTATCGTTTAATTTAAAAAAAAAACAGCTTTAGAACGGAAATAGGAATTACCTAAAGCGGCAGAAAATTCCTGTCTGTGCGTGTGAGGACGGCAAAGTGGCCCCAGTGTGCCGTTAGTGTGCTCGCCCTGCATGTGTGTGAGAGGCAATAAAGTCAGCACAGTGTCTCCTCGGCGTGTAGTGGAGAATTCCTACACTCAGCACTTCATCCTCATAATTACACTTTTAATCATCACACAGCTTAGGAGGACGAGGAAGGCTGGAAAAGATAATCTGCCGTGAGGAAAACAGACCCCAGTGCTCATGACTGAAGGGCATCTCGTGGGCAGAGCCGCAGCTCGGCTCCACCTAAACATCGCACCGCATCCCTGCCTCAGGGCAGCGATTTTATACTTTACACCTCATTTAATGCAAGACTAATCCCAAGTATTCGAGTGAGGTAAACAAGTATTGTAGATGAGGCAGACGATTGCAGATTTGTTTTTTACTGTCTGAGAACAACGGGTCAATTAAGGCTAAAGAACGGGAACAGCAAGTCTCTAAATGGTGACATTCGGTCAGGTTAAACCCCTTTTCTACGCGCGGAAGCTGTAAAACAACGCCGACCTGCTGATTATCTCCAGGGTCGAGAAGGAGGATGTTCTAGCCAGCCTGAGCCGAGAGTTGGCTCGCTGTGTCAGGTGAAGGTCGCTTATCATTACCATCATTTCCCACAGCGATCAAGTCAGGTGTCACCGTACCCAGATAGGGTACGGCTGTGGGCCGCTTCAGGCAGCCATCCAGCACTGTGGGCATCCTTAAGGCCCGGCCAAAACAGATGTGAACATGAACTGGCCCTTGTAGTAAATGCAACATTTGGCCCAGATATCACAGAATAAATATGGCCCATCGTTTGACAAGGTCCACATATGGTTCAGCAGATGTGGCCCACCTATGGTGAAACGTATTTGGGCCAGAATGGGGGAAAATACGCTACGTTAGCATCCATTAATGTGGATGTGAGCCTAAAGAGGCCCACTTTTAACATGCTGGGGTCCACACACTGTGGAGCACAAATGTGCCAGAATAAGTTAAGACAAAATAAGTAGATATTTGTTATTTGGATCCACGATGGGTAAACTATATCTGCTGTTTTATTTCCTTTCCATGGGGTTTAATCACTTCAAGTTGTAGTCTTCCAAATCACCGCATCTTTTTGAGTGCAACATATTGAAATTGATGACAGGGAGCAGAGAGAAGAGAGCGTGCTCTTTGAGGACTCTTTGAGGACAGTCCAGGAGTGAACACAAGACAGGCTTATAACCAAAACATGCACAAATGAATTTAACTGTCTGTGAGAAACATAAAGCTGTCATTACTGGAACTCCCTTCACATATTGTTTTGTCAGGTTGCTCGTGTTGCAAGTTTTCTACAAGGTTAAAGTGATCAGTACAGTTTCACCAAGATACAACAGAACAAACAAACAGGTTAAATACTAATATGCTCTCCAGTTGTCCCTCTGGGTCCTTCCTTCCTCCTACAGTCCACAGAGATGGATTTGGCGGACCGCTGAATTTTATTAATTAAGCAGCTGCGATACATTTTCTTGTTTTCTTGCTTCACATCTGAAATTTTTGCACTGAAATGACTGGAAATAAAACCCTTCCAGTGGAACATCATCTAAACCTGTGAGGCAAATACCATGTCTCTGCACCCTTTGGCAGTAAACCAAGGTGCAGGGGTTAGCTTCACTAACAAGCAGGCTGTACACCAAGGCCACTGTCGTGCCTTCGCTAACACACCCTCTCTTTCCTTTGATACCGTGTAATTATCAGTAACCTCATCGCAAATGATGTCAGTGTAGCAGGAAGAGCCACTCGTGCTCGGGGGAAACGTGTCATTAATACAGAAATGTTGGCCAAGACGAAAAGAACAATCCAGCTGCTTCGTAATGTCATGGGCCAATTACTGATTTGTGGAGTAGGGCTGGCAGGTGGCTATTAGTCAGAAATCCCTCCCTGCTGCACCTGTGTGGTAACGTCACCACCACCACCGGTGGCGGAGGGGGTGACTGGGCTGCTCTCCAAAGTGAGGGCAGCGCGTGAGAGATGCTGGCATCTCAACACAACATTAACCCCAAAAGAATTAAAGTTCACTGGAAAATGTGGAATCTTTGTTATTATTATGTCATCAATCACTCCGCTCTGATCTATTTTCTGCCAACCAGTGAGGCCACACACACACACACACACACACACACAATTTAGGCCTCTATTAAACCTCTATTATTAGGACAAATCTGGAGAACATGGAGTAAACCCAGAAAGACAGCAGAAGAACATGCATGGATGGGACTGAACCCTTAACCTTCTGTCTATGGGGCATCTGTTAACTGCCCCGTGTCTCTCTGCAGGCACCACTGTGCCACTCATACCTGTGTTGGATCAATATTAAATTAAAGAAAAAGGCTGGGCCCAGGAGGACACCAGTGTCACATGCACATCAATGCTCTAAACTCAACCACATAATGCTTTATGTTTGAGTTTAACTTATTTAGTGCTGAAGCGTCATACCCTGAAAAATTCTGGTGTGGTGATCAGGTGACAGCCATGTGACTGGGACAGGAAGCTACTACTCTTAGGAAGCTACTATTAGGAAGCTAATACAATGGTTTCACCCATTTACACAAGTTAAGGAATGAGTTTATTTTAAAAAGGTTGTTTTTTTTACACCAAACTTTGAACAGTTTCAGGGATTTATTATCATGGCTTGTATCACAATAGAGCCCTTTTGACCGTAATTCTTACTGAAATTAATACAAACAAATGAGATGAAATGCAAATTTCTGTTATACAGCTGTAAAAACATGTTTGCTTATTTCGAATTATGAATATCACTTAAGGCCAAAGTAACACAGATCTTTTTTTTTTAAAAGGAGTGTTATTTAAACAAACATTATAAATATTCACTATGGTCCATTTTGGCTTTGGTAGGGACCCAATAATGGGGCCTGGGCTGCTATGGACAAAGTCCACACTGGTTCAATTGTGCAGAAAAAGGACTTATTTTTCTGTCCTGTTACCTGATCGAACCAGATATTCACTAATAGAATCATGGTACAAAAAAACCACAAAATGTAATGATGTTGGTGGGTTTAAATAAAAGCATAACTCCGAGAACAAGAACTCCAAGAGCATAACTCAATGGAAAACAAATGTCTCCCATGCCAGTGCTGATGTACATCTACCTGCCTTTATAACTGCTGCGAGATGTATTTATGTTGGAACGGGGGCCCTTACATTAGTGGCTCAGGCTGCTATCAGTGACGGTGCTGTCTCAGTTACCGGAGCATGCAGCAGTGCTTTACCAATTAAACTTTGCTGAAGCTGCATAAAGATTTTCTTTTCAGGTCCTTGGTTATGCTGATTTATTATTTCAGGCAAATGCATGAGGTGTTTGGAAAATGACTGAGTGCAGTGGCTGATTTGAACTAATAACGAAAGAGAAGGCTGAAAAAACATGATTAAAATCAACACCTCAGCCAAACCCTCGAGTGAAATTCACTGAAAATGAACGGGGGGAAAAAAAAGGGCTCTTTCCCGGAGGACAGCGTCAAATGTTAAACTGAAGGAGAAAACAGGAGAGCGGGAGAGTCATTCCTCATCTGGCGCCTCCTCCTGCTCCTGCAAGAGTTTCATGTTCCGATGAAACGGAACAGCCAGTGGCTTTATCAAGATTTATGAGCGAAATCATCATTGGAAATATAAGACACTCGCCGGGGCGCGGGG
>NC_079524.1:6073550-6203550 GCF_003711565.1 Takifugu flavidus | reverse complement strand
GGGAAGACTTGGATGATACAGAGACACCAGCTCAACGTGTTTCGGATCAGTGCACAATTTGCCAAGCAGAGAGAGAGAGAGAGAGAGAGAGAGAGGAGGGAGGACACATTACTCAACTCATCGGTGTCTGCCAGGGTAGCTGAAATAAGGCAAGAAGAAGCCCAGTTAAAGCTTTTTATGTGCCATTTTACAGCACCTTAACACGTTACAAGATGGGCCGAATCTCAAACTGAGGGATGTTAATCCTCATAGTTGCAGTGAGGCGGCTTCTCAAGTCAGAACGGTTCAAGATTGTTCCTGTCGAGCAAGTGCTGCAGATCACCTGCCGCCACGTACCGAACGTGTGCCACTGGGGTGATGTCACTTCTCCAGAGGTCTGACCTTAAACCATGTTTGCACCCTCCAAAGCTGCAGGCTGATTTGAGGAAGACAGGGTGTGTGTATGTGTGTGTGTGTGTGTGTGTGTGGGGGGGGGGGCAGTGGAAAGGGACAGGGAAGCAGATGGTATCCTATTTGCCCCTCTTATGTGAGGGCTGTCATTCCGGCAGATTAATGCAAGGGTCGCGTAAAGAAAAGAGACGACAGAGACAATCAAGGAAGGGTCTGGCGAAGACAATAGAGCCACGTGCCACTGGGCAGATTTGTCATTCGGGACACAATAGGTGATCATTTTTCAATAGACAGGGCCAACTGCTGCAGGCAACATGTGCTGCCGTCCCATGTTTCAAATGATCTTGCGCGTTGTTTACTTATGATTCAGCCAATGGTTAAGGCAGGAGCCTGGTCACCTGACACAGGGTTGATTTTTTTATTAGGAGATGGGGGTGGGCGGGGGGGGTGCGGGGGGTACTGGTACACCGTCCACAGACACACAAAGTAACTGAATGGCATGTGTTGTCATGGCGACCCCAATTACTAAACCTTTGCACAGAAAGAGAGCGCGTGTACAGAGGAGAGTGGAGAGGATTCAAGAGGATTCCACCCTCTTCTCTCTGTCTCTTCGAGGCTCACCAGGTAACAGATTTGAAGCTGATTGGTACTGGGGGAGCGCCAAAACTGGTTTTCAAATTGCTGAACAAACAACCAGACATTTCATTCAAATTGAATACGCGTTTGAATTTGCGAGAGACTGTGTTTCCTGCCGTTATTGTTGACATTAGCACAAAAGCAGAAATCTCTGATCCACAAAAACAAGCCAAAGCAACAAGAGCCTCATCAATGAACGCTTGTTTAACCGTCCGACTGTTGATTAAAATGGCCCCCGCTAACTAACACTGGCAGTTAATCTCCTTAGGTTAAATCCTGGGCTGACACTCGGCACCTTTCATCTGTTTCCCCACATTTGTTCTCAGCGCAGTGCTGTTGACTTCTGAAGGGCAAAATCCCTCATCAAGTGTTAAGATTTGAATTCTGGTTTGCTTGTGTCTGAGTCAAGAGCCGTGATAACCCCCCCAAAACCACCTCCTCCTCCTCCTCCTCCTCCTCCTCCTCTCTCATTTCCCCCCTGAAGGCTTCTGACCACAGACCCCTCCCAGCTGAGGGAGGAGGACCTCCCTGGGGACCTGCAGTCTCTGTCCTGGCTCACCTCTGTTGATGTGCCCCGTCTGCAGCAGATGGCTGATAGCCGAGGAGGCCACGGCAACGGGCCTTCCCAGGGCAGCTTACTTGAGCAGCAGACAGGTGAGGCGGCGGCGGCGCGACATTCAAAAGCCACATCGCCTCTCTGATTGGTCAGATCACAAGTGCTGATGACAGTTAAATAGAGACAACGAGCAATGACAGGTTTTTACCTGTCGATGATGTCAAAACCACCAAGCACAACTTTGATTAATTATATCACAGCTATAAACCATGACATTGAAATTCCATGAGATGAATAAAATCTGAAGAACTTTGCTTGATTTAACAACATTGCCCGTCTGGTCTCACAGCTCAGCTGAGCAGCATGAGCATGTCGGCGGGTCAGGGCTCCATGCTCCACCTGCAGGGCAACATGCAGCACAGCCCTCTGGGAATCAGCATCATCAACACCCACAGTGGGAGTGTGAGTCTTCAACAAGACAGCAGGGAGGAGATCAGTTCCGCAGCAATCTTTGGCCTGTCTGACTGTCAAATATCATTGAATCTTCCCAGATGTCTCCCTTCTCCATGAACGGGCTGCCCTCCCCGGGGTACCAGTGTCCCACCACCGTCTTCCAGCCGACACCCCAGCAGGTGTACTCGCTAACCCAAACAGGACAACAGGTACAGGAAGCGCCCGCAATGACCGTAACACATTACGTAACGCTTGCATTGGTTTTTAAAGACCAGGAACTATAAGCTGTCAGGAACTAATGTTCCATGCGTCTCCTCGCTCTCAGTGTGCAGCTGGTGGGATTTACAACAGCGTCTCCTTCAACAACCAAAGTTTATTCACACAACCTCGCCTGGCTCCACAAGAACAAGATCTGCAGCCTAAGACTTTCCCCAAGCCAATCTATTCGTACAGGTCAGGCCATCAGATATTGATAAGTGGAACAATGGGAATCTTTGGAATCACATTCACAGGAATATTTCTTTTATTTCAGCTGTTTGATCGCCATGGCCCTGAAGAACAGCAAAACTGGCAGCCTCCCTGTCAGTGAGATCTATAGCTTTATGAAGGAACATTTTCCTTATTTCAAGGTATAAATGGAACATTTTAGGGTAGAAAATGACTGCAATTGTAAACAAATTAAACACCGCTCCTCTGTCTGCAGACGGCGCCCGATGGGTGGAAGAACTCGGTCAGACACAACCTGTCCTTGAACAAATGCTTCGAGAAGGTGGAGAACAAGACGAGCAGCTCATCGCGTAAAGGCTGTCTGTGGGCGCTGAACCCTGCCAAGATCGACAAGATGGAGGAAGAGATGCAGAAGTGGAAACGAAAGGACCTCCCGGCCATCCGCCGCAGCATGGCTAACCCTGGTCAGGAAGTGGTCCCATGTGAATCACGCACAGTCCCACCCCCAGATGTGAACTTCAACACATATTTGCCTGTTTCTCTACAGATGAGCTGGACAAACTGATCACAGACCGCCCGGAGAGCTGCAGGCGCAAAGCTTTGGACCCCGGTATAACTCGGCTGCCCGTCTGTCCCACCGGCCTCCCGCTGCCCCTCCCAGCGCAGGTGCAGCCTCCGCCCATCGTCACGCTGTCCCTGCCCTGTTTGCCCATGCACCAGCACCACCAGCTCCAGGCCCAGCTCCAGGCACAGGCCCGTCTGGGGCCCATGTCCCCCGCCCCTGCTCAGACCCCTCCTCTCCACACAGTTCCGGACCTTTGCCACAGCCCCCTCACCCAGCAGCCCAGCAAGCCACCGGATGACTTCTACAGCGTGCACGGTGACACGCACACAGAGGTGGACGCACTGGACCCCAGCATCATGGACTTTGCTCTTCAGGGTAAATAAATAATCTCCTAAAGTCTTACTGGTCCTTCGGTTGTATTGACTGAGTGACATTAACATCTGTCTTGCTCTGATCAGGTAATCTGTGGGAGGAAATGAAAGACGACAGCTTTAACCTGGATGCTTTAGGCACCCTCAGTAACTCACCTCTCCGACTATCAGACTGTGACTTGGGAGGCGCCACCCTCCCTCCCATCTCCACTGGAGCGAGCATGCCACTGTCAGATGTGCACGTGACTGGCCTCTACGCCTCCTACCCCTCCCAGGAGCCCCTGTCCTCCCAGTACATGGTCACGCCAAGCAACAGCAAGCCCATCGCCCCATTGTAAAGCAGCTGAACGGCCTCTGACGGGGCCAGGCCGAGGCATGCAGCTGTGGAAGGATGGCGTCTGAGGTCAAGGTCTGAATTTTCTTCGTGCACGACTGAGAGAACAAATCACAGTCAGCTCGGACCTACTTGTGGAAGGAAGTTCAAGGCACACGCGGCCCACCAAAAACTGATATTCGAGAACTGGAAATACAGAAAATGGCTGTAAAAATGTGTTTGAAATATCTGCGACGCAAGACTGCAACGATGTATGTTTACAGTAGCATCCGCCTGTTCGTCCAGAGTTTGAAAGCCCCATCATACTGTAGCTCCTCTCTTTTCTGTTGTAATTGTGCTAGACGTTATTGCTGTGCTCTATTATTTATATTTATGAAAAGGCAGCTGGAGATGGAGACGGCTCCCCCGGCCTTTTGCTGTACGCTGTATAGTTGAATGTTTCGAAAATGCTACGACCACAGAAAAGCTTTGACTGTATTTACCCACATCGTGCCAGGTCTCGATTTTACATGATTAAAATCTTCTAAAGTCATCTGCAAACGATCCTCATTAACACCACGTGCTAATGGTAAATGGGTAAATAAAAGAAGCTTCTTTTGCCAAAATTCTCAGATATTTATTAAACAGCCATTTAAAGACAGGACGGTTTTTGTATTTGGTATAAACATTGGATTTTAGACCTCTTTCAGTGGTTTTTTCTAACCTGAGAGTTAATATTTCTTGAGTCTCGGGCTTTATCAAAGATACCAACAAAAACAGATGAAGCTTTTAAGCCTATAGTGTCATCCTTAAATCTCGTCACTCTCTCCTGCCATTGTCTCAACAGACTGTATAGTCAATCGACACACACACTCCATTTATGGTACATGGCAACATCTGGCTCAGAAAAGCTGTCTGAGCTACATTCTATGATTAAATCCATGGCTTGAAATGGCTTTGACATCTAGCACCCAAAAGAAGTCGTGCACTTGCATTGAGGCAACCCAAACACTGATAGACCTTTAGTACAAACGCCCCCTGTGAAGGAGGTGTTATGGCCAAAGTTTGAGCAGCAGAATGTTCCTGGACTTCCTAAACAGCAGAAATCATTGACAAGTTATTGACAGGCCCTTTGGGTCCACACTGGAGCGGATTATGACGTCAGTGAATGAAAAGTAGTGGTGATGAATGGAAGGGCACTTTGTGCATGTTTTCCAGCGTTACACATTCAAATCTCTTGGCCTATCAGGCCGAACATGATGGGAAAAAGAGTTCAATACATAACAACCCTGACGGTGTCCCTGAGTTTAACTGTTGCTGGTGTTGTCCATAGTTGTGAGAAGGTGCAAGAGCTTGGCCCTCTGGGATGGAGTGATGTTCTGGCTCATATGTATGATGCAGTCCATGGTTATGTCAGGATTCTCCTGCACGAGGCTACAACAAGGAAAACAATAAAACAACTAAATCTTTCAACACCGGTTGATTCGATACAGTAGAATGATGATGTTGCGCACCTGCGGATTAGCTTCAAAGTGTTTTCTCTTTTCAGATACTTCATGTTCTCTCGGATTGCAGAAGGAGCACCATCCTCTTTGGACATATGCTTCTCGAGCCACTCAACTACTGCTTGGTTATTATCCCAGAGGTAGGCCTAGAAGGTAAAAAAAAAATCCTTTAAAGCTTGGCTATTATTATTATTATTAAAGTATTACATTACCTTCGGAGCATTTTCAGATACCTTAACTGTTCCCTCGGTCTCAACAAACCAGCGGCGCAGCATGGACTGCACGTGTCCATCACTGAGGTCCTTGTTTGCCTGCAGGATCTCACACTTCACCACCTCCTCCAACAGGAGGCGACGGAGACGCCAGTAGAAGAAGGACCGCACATTCTTCCAATCCAAAATATCCTGTTTGGAGTAAAGCTCTAAATGAACCATGCAGCGAGCGCAGGGATGTGTTGGTGTGTTGGACAGCTCACTCACAGTGATGACGCCCTTCTCCTGCATCCTGCCTGGAGTGTCGTGAAGCTCGACAAACTGCACTGCCACCTGGTGGTAGATTGGCAACAGGAACTCCTCCCGTGCTTTCAGCTTGGACTCCAGCTCTCTGCACTCTTTGTCAGGCAGATCTGGGGAAGCTAATAAAAGCATCAAAGCTTTAACATCATACTGTTATAAATGCAGAAAATTGCAAATCATACTCTGGGGTAAAATTCTAAATTTACCAAGCTGTTCAGCAAGACCAGCATAGACTGAGTCGAGCCTTCTCATAGTCTTCAGTAGATCCTTTCTCCTGTATTTGATCTCCACCGTTCCTTCAGCCTCCAGCACACCACCTCTGCATAAAGAAGGCAACGCAGCAAAAATAGTGTTGCGGAAGATTGATGACAAATGGCAAAACTTTGCTGAGGACTCTCCAGAAAAAACCCACAAAAGGATCATCTGTTAAGTTACCTGCTCTCCCTGTCGGCATAGAGCTCCATACACAGAGGGTTAATAGTGGGATCAATCACGACCCAGGAACCTCCTCTCAGTTCTGCATGCGGGGGGATGTAAACCAGCACCGGCTGACGGAAAGTGCGAAGGGCATCCACGATGTAGGCCCCAAACTTTAATATCTGGTCATACATATCTGTGAGGAAAATAACAAAAAGATGATGATTCCTCTTTACGCTCCAACACTGGCAACACACACGCTGGGCAAAGTCGACCTTTCATTCCACCAGAAAAGCCCCTCCAGTTGGCAAAAACCATCAGGGGCAGATGCTCGCGGCTGAAGTCAGAAATGGCCTGAGAGGTTTTAAAGGCTGAATCTGGAACCACACCTGACCGGCCTGCTGCAGGACCTGATCGGAACACACACAACCACAAGAGCCAGATAAAGCACTGTTGCGCCATGATTTTATATGTTGGACACACCGTTAGCTGTACTCACTCTAGATTCTGAATCCAGGTTTGCTGGATCTGCTGGCACTGTTAACTCAACTGTGCGGGTTTCAACAGCAATCACACCAAGAGGAATTCCTCCTAACCTGTTTCATTCAGCACCCTCGATCATTTTACAGTTAGGGTCTATGTTCGGGTACGTGTGTGTGGCTGAACAGACTCACCGTGCTCTGCCTACCACCACTGTCTGAGCCCAGGAGCTCATGATCTCCATGAAAGAGCCGTGATCAAAGAAACCGCTTTGCCAGGCGCCTCTTACCGCTGGGCACACAACAAAGACCTTAAAAAGAGTCACTGCCTAAATGTAAAACATTCTGACTTCACTCACTGGGGTGAGGTCTCCCTGCCAGCATCCAGCGGGGGTCATATGGAGCTTTTGTAGGAATAAATTCTATCTCTCTGTCCACGGGATCTGTGGTCGGTATAACGGGAACAGGGCACTGCTTGTTCTGCAAGAAGAAAAGAAATTGATCAAGAATTAGTATGATTCAATAAAGCAACGATTCTCACGAACCTTCGGCATGTAGGAGAGCCACTGGAGGATGGTGAAGACGCCCTCAAAGTCATCTGGCACTGTGGTGTGTGTGACTCCATTATTGTGCATGATTTGGATCCCTCCCAACTGGTTGTTGGAAGTATAAACTTCTCGGCCCAAAACCTGCCCAGAAACACATATAACTTCATAAAACGGGAGACTTTTTGGATTTTATGTCACATCCTTTGACCGCTTCTGAACATTCAGCCTATGTTTTCCCCTTTGTCCCCAGTACATTCAGTAAACGAGGTTGAGATTTAATGGCGTAAACCATTGAAACAGAGGGAAACTACACACCTTGTTAAGGGCACCTGCTCCAGTCAAGATAATGTGAGAGTTCTCCACCTGAATCACTCTCTGTCCCAGTCGGACCAGATAGGCTCCAATTCCAATAGCTCGACACGTAACCTGAGGAGGGGAAAAGGTCACCTGACTGCACACAGGCTCTTCTCATTCTGAGGTCCAGGTTCTCACCATGCTAATTGTGATGATCTCCTCATAGGCCTGAGACGACTCTCCAGCAATGGTTCCAGAACCTCGCAGGTTCTCAACCCCGAGACCGTCGTCCTTCCCGATAACATCAGTGATGATGTACCTGAGGGGGACGAGAGCTGATCTAGTATCCCACAAATCACTAAAAGGGTCTAGGTTTTGAATGCTTTTCAAATAGAACCTAAAATATTTCCACTGCGTTCACGGATCCACTGGTGTAACGTACCTGGACTCTCCATCTTCCTCTACATGTTGACAGTGCACAGCGTTGGTTGAGCTGATGCGTGTGTAGTCTTGTGGCGTGAGGTAAAGGTACTTGAAACCCTACAGAGAACCAGAAATGACTTAAAATGGAAAGAACACAAGCACAGCTACGGAATTTTCCACACAAATGTTATTATTGCTGAGGTCACCTTGTAGGGATCCCTGGGATCGATCCAGGCCACCTGGAACATGTGTTTGATCTCCTCAGCTAGGCCAATGCGAGCTCCGCTGTTAGCAGCTATGTAAATACGGGGAATCCCCTCGGCTCGAGCTAACGCCGAAGCCTTGAGGAAAAGTTCATCCTCTTGAGGTCCAAATGAGCCAATCATGTGAGTGATGTCATTACAGATAACAATGATGTCCCGGCCCTCTGGGTACTCCGGGGTCTTCATCTTCATTCTGAAGGCAACCATTCCTACCTGATGAATGACACCACGCATCAGTATTCTAACAGTCTGCAATGACATGAAAGAACTAGAAGGTGTCCTACATCGTTATCTCCTGGCAGGCGGTTCATCTGCACCAGACATCCTTGAGGGTCCAGGACCAGCTCAGTGCACATCAAAACATCTTTAGGGTGTCCGTTCCCTGGACCCCACAGCTTAAACAGTGCCTAATGCTCAGAAACATTCTTAATGATTATCAAGTCAGACATCTTCAAACCCACAAAAAGAAATGCTTGTAATGCAGAGACCCACCTGTCTGAACATCTCAGGGAAATCATAGACATATGTAGTGCCTAGAGTTTGAGCCTGGAAGCGTTTGGCCTGCAGCAGGTCTTTGGTCACATAGGGGGCGTTGATCAGCATGCCATGCAGAGGGCCCTGCTTATTTCCATAGGAGTGGAACATGATCTAAGAGGGTAAAAAATGAGCTGATGTTGAGTGTACATAGGTGCATTCTACACAACCAAGTGAGAATAATAAGGATACAACGTCAGGGCAGCATTTGTGTTCATTACACTACGTGCACCAAACCACAGCTTTGGACCACTTCAGCATACGTGTTACATGACACTAAGCGCATTACCAGTAACAAGTATATAAACAAGATAAACCCCCACCTGGCCTGAACTGGTGTTGGTGACCTCCTCATAGATGCTGATGTCCAAGTAATAGCCCGACTCATTAGTGAGAAAGAGCCGGACGGGAATGGCCTTCCCGGTTGGTGTCAGACGGATGTTGATCTTCAGTTCGGCCTGCAGGACCCGGAGCTTCCAGAGACGGCTGCCGTAGCGCATCACCATGGAGCGAACCGACTGCTCGATCTGAAAGCAGGGGGGAAAGTAGCAGCCGCTCAGTAAAACAGCTACTCTGTGCTCTTTGTGATGAAGTCCGGCAGGAACACTCAACACTGACTTTAGAAGGGTCCATAATGACAGTTGGCACAAAGTTGAGGAAGATGTGGTTGCAGTCTGTGCGGACACTTGTGTTGCTAAAGGCCACCTCCAACTCATCCATGGCCTCCAAAAGAAGACGTTCGCCCTCATTTTGAAGGTACTCAAAGGAGGCTTCCTGGTAGTGTAGAAAGAAACCTTAATTTCTGACAGCAATGTCAATGACACATCATTATCATCAGGAAGGCACAAATATGGATCTATATATATATATATATATCTATATATATCTGACCTTTGTGATGAGATCCGAGTGTCGAATAATGGCACGTATGAAGAAACGGTAGTCCGTGACCTCAGCCCCCTGCTGCACGCGGGCTGCACCGAGGTAGAGGTGCATCTTGTGGTTTTCACAGGGAACGGCCGTCAAGTCAAAGTTCTTCATGCGGTTTAACTCCAACTGAAAGGCTAAAGCTGGCTCCAGGTTACGATAAATGCGGTCTTCCTGAAACTGAGAAACCACTCGTTTCATTAGTCTGCACGATATCAGCTCCAGGTTGAAAAAATATTCAACAGGTACAGGAGACATTTTGCTACAGAAGAGAACCTACCGCATCTCTAGCTCGGAATGTGAAGAACTTGGGAAACTCTCTCTGTGGGAATTACAAACCGAGCAATGTCAAAACCCAACAGCACGGCCAAAACACGAAAGCTGCAGTATTAGTCACGCAAAACAAGGCTTGCATGACGGATAAAATGAATGAATTACCTTTTGTGCAATTAAAAATGTTACTCTTCTGATTCCATACTCAAAGAGGACAGCTTTCTGTTCAGTTGGAAACATCAGAACAAGTTTTATGATGATAAAATTCAGCCACGTCTCCACAATAATTAGAGAAGCAGTAAAACTGGATAAGTCGGCTGACCTTTGACTGGGCGAAGGCAGTTAACGCTGTAACCAAGGCGTCGTCATCCTCCGTGTCTGCTGTTTTTATGGACACGTTAATGATGTGGATCGGGTTCTCCCTTTTGTTCTGTTGATGGCAGAGAGCTGAGACCTCAGAGATGGAGGTGACATCAGACAATTGACCAAAAGACTGACAAAATGACAGTGCTGACCTTGAAGTTCTCCTTATCGTAGAGACCAGAACACGAGTCGGAGAAGGACGCACTCTCCAACAGCGGTTCCGCAAAGCTGGAGAGGACCTCGTCAAAATTCCTGCAAAAGAAGCCCATCAACAAGCACCAGGTAACTTTGACCTGCATGTCTTTGTCATCCACAAAAGCAACAAAAACATCATTGATGGGACTGTGACCTTTTGAAGTCATCGAAACACTGGAAAGCCACCATGGCTCCCATGCGCTGGCACGGTGGTGACAGAGCTCCATCCAGGAAAAGCTCGCTGCTCTGCCGCCTCATTTCAAACTGGCCTGGCCCACTGACCGGGACGGGAATCCTAAAATTAAGAACAGAACAGACAGTCACAGCAATATCAGTGAGGACCAAGCGGGGAAAAAGAAAACAAGACCAAACAGCCAAAAGTCATAGATTTTCTTTTCGGCACAATTAAAGCAAGACTGAATGTTCTTCCTAATTAACAAGCGACCAATTATGAACACCCTCATATTCAATTATAATTGATCATCCTTCCTTGGGAATTTACATGGACTGAATTGAAGTGGGACGTGAATTGATGGTGTCCAAACTTCTGTTATTGTATAGAACTGACGGTTGCATATCAAGAATTGAAATCTCGGGGTGGACCATACAGCATCCCCTATTTAGTGGCAGGCAGGCAGCATTTTTCTCATTTATCTTTTTTGAGGAAATGAAAAAAGAACAAACATTGGATCCCTGTTTCGTATGTAAAAGCAAAAGGACACGGAGAAACTCATCTAAAAAGTGAATCTAAAAAGTGAATTGACAAGGACTTGTTAGAGGAGTCGTTGAATGGTTCCAGTTCCACAGGACAGGAGGAGGAAAAGCAACACGGTGCATTCAGCATGCATTGCTGTGAGAGAGACACACGATGGGTGGTTTGGCCGATTGGGGGGAGCTTTACTCTACCTGTTCAGAGTACGGCTGCTCCCTCTGAAATAAGATGATTGACAGGTGAATAACAGCAGTGGGGTGATCGAAAAAACCAAACACATCTACCTAAAAGCATTATAATTGGATTAAGGCACTTTCTATGAAACGATCCACATTCACATTAATGTCCGGTGGGTAACATCAGTCTGCATTCAAAGTTAGCCATTAGCTGTCACAGCAGATGTTTCTGGGTCACTGCACCACTGAGGACAACTAACATTTATTTATATAAATGCCAACAGTCTTTGCTGCGTGGTGTAGTGACAGAACCCTGTTACCTGTTTGGATGTGACGATGGCAGCATGAACTGGAAATCTACAGCGCACGTTCCATCTTGGAGCCGGTGGTGCTGAATGCTGTTCAGCTCATACGCGATGTAAGCTCGCCGCACGTACACCTGCGGGTCAAAGGGGGCGGGTCATCACTTATAAAGACTCTAAACGCTTCGAGACGATCTCTGAATGCTCAGACCTCCAAGGCAGCCATGCAGACCACTTGATTGACGTGATAGAAGAAGTTGGGCAAAACATCAAAAATGGAGGTTTCCGACAGAATTAGTTTCTGTGAAGAGAATATAAGGTTTCCGGATTGATTCACATCCCAACTGGTGGAAAATACATTTCAAAGTCTATTTTTCCACAAACCTTCAAGTTCTCTGGACAAAACTGGTGTCCGTACATGTCGATGGCGGACAGGAAGATGGATTCCACCTGATTGTGCCTCAGCTCGTAGGATGGTAAATGGGAAGCGATCAGCACCTGACAGATTCACAAATTGTATCGAGTTCGTGCATGTGAATAAATGAGACCTCAGTTGAACGGGGTTCAAGCGGTAGTCATGAGTAAAAGTTACCTGTCTGGCTCTTAAGGCCACCTTTGAGTTCTCCATCTTACTGAGCTGTGTGAGTTCATTCAGGATAGCCATCAGCTCGTCTGCTAGGGTCGGATCTCTACCACACAGTTGGTCCTACAGCAGTAGAGTCTATTAATCAATGTCACTGTTGGGAGGACATGATGCTGATGTAATATGCACAAGAGTGCGGAGGGGGAGGGATGACTTACTATGAGCATTGTGACTAAGATGTTCTTCTTGGACACCTGGGCATGGGAGAAGATGTACTCCAGGACCGGACTCATGTCAGGCTTGTACTGCTCTCTCAGGTTGATCACACATTTGTCATAGTGAGCTGAGTACAAGAGGAACAAGTTAGCCTCAGCAAATAACTTCAGTTATCACTGTGTTGTTGCCGCTCAGGTTTAGTCAGTGTCACCTTGCTGGAATTGTGTCTCGACTTGAAGATATCGTTTCAGCACATCCAGCACCACAGACTTCATGTACCCGCGGATTCCACTGCGGTACCTGAGACAACACAGACGCATTCAACAGCAATATTATTCTTTGTGCAGCTAATGACCATTTTGCAAGTGAATAAACGGACCTCTGCACAAGCTGAACAATACTCTGGGTGTTCATGAAGAACACCTCCCTGTCTGCCTTCCTCTGCAGGGTTGCTGCATGATAGTCCAGAATATTTGCAATCTACAACATGAAAGAACATCACATTCAGTTGTTATAACCTAATAATAACTACAAGACTTAGTACATGGTGTTGGGAAGGAAGAACGTTATATATACATAATAACTGATGATGACACATTTTTATAACTATAAAATTGCCACGCTATACCCTTATTGAACCCTTGTTTCGCTTTTATAAATTAATAAATTATATTAATATATCAACAATTTATATAACTGCATGTTTATTAGCGTGTATTTACACTAATAGGGTGATGATAAGCTTACTGTTGAAGCATTATTTCCTTACCTTTTGGCTCGGGAACTGGCAGAGGACAGAGGTTATGTTGCTGGCATACTGAGCCATGACTTTACGAATGTCTTTTTCCACGCTAGGAGGGATCCGACCGGCCACACTCGTCATGATCTCCTGGAGTTCCAACAGTGGCAGCGAGGGGTCCCTTAATGTCTTCATCAGGGTGGCCACCCACTGTTTGAGCTGCAGGCAGGACGGTGCACGTACAAGTGTGTAAGGAACATGAAAGGTGATATACGTGGGAGCGTCGTTGCGGACAGAAAGAATGCCGTGTACCTTGTTGTAGAAGTACGGTTCTTCCAGGCAGTATCCATCCATGACTTTAACCAAATTTTCCAACACACTGTGAAAAACCTGGTGCAACTTTTCCCCGATGATGGGCAACGGTTGCTGGGGTGGCAGCACAGCTGTGTTGAGTTTCACCTGCAACAGCGAAAGGTGCCGTTAAAATAAAATAATCAAATGAAAACGTTTGGATGTTCTCTTTTTATTTTTACTCTAAGGACACTGCTGGGATCATCCAGCTCCATGCGGGCCAAGATACAGCCAGACTTGAGAACAGCTCCAGGTCTTTTGACAAAGTGGACACATCCAGACTGCTGCACGTTCAGTGTCATCACCATCTTCATCACCTGGAACCACAACATGAAATAAACAGCACACTGCAAGAAATCAAGCAGGACAAGTGAAATCAATTTCACCTCAATCTCTGCATAGGTCTCTCCTGCACAGATGTGGGTTCCATCTTCCACCAAATACTGCAGCAGTTTGCCAGCAGAGGGAGACCTCAGCACCGTGGGGTCTTTCTCCTTCTCAAATATGCAAGTCTTGTTGCCGACAGTGATGCGGTAGCTGAGGAGTTTGAGCGATTCAAAGAAAGATTAGGGAAAGCAAAAAGAAAAACAAAACAATGGATGAATTGAGATAAACAGATGTTGAGTGCTCTTGCCTGTCCACCTCCTCTTTCATGTAGGTGGTGTGACTGCTGCCATCATAGGACAGGAGAAGACCGCCATCGCTCAGCCTGTGGACGTCTATCTCGATGTCGGAGCCATTCATAATGATGACGTATGTTGTTGGGGACTGACGAGCTACCTGCAGGACAAAAACCAGGATTAAAGTCAAGCCTAATAAAAGGAAAAGGCAAACTGCAAAATGATCAAAAAGAAAAGGATACCTTGAGGCAGTACTTGACACCATCATATATAAGATCAACATTGACAGAGTTGAGGAGGCTGGCGGCAGGTAGAACTTGCCCTCTAGAAAGAGGGTAGATAGTCTTAAAAGCCAACCTGTTTGAAAGAAAACAATGGATTTGTCAACTAACCGTTCCAGTGAGTGCAGGAAGTCGGACATGCTCTTCCTGAAGCTGGCATCAGCAACATGTAAAGCCCCACAGACAATACCCAGCATGGTGTCTGGTCTCTCCGCCTATAGGGAAGGAAGAAGGCTTGATTGATCCTTCAAAGAAAGTAAAGAGCGACTGAATGACCATGTAAGGATGGGGGGTGTTAGTCTTCATGCTCACACCTGCACTTTCTCTGCGATGAGGTGATCCAGCCAGCCGGTATCGATGTCGTTGTTCCTGAAGCTTTCCGTCTCCAGTAATTTAATGAGGTACTCAACCGTGGTCCTAAAGTCCCCTCTGATGGACAGTTCCTTCATTGCCACCACCATGTTCCTGATACCCACAGAAACGGGAACATTTATTCTTGCATCATTTCCACTAATGAAAGCTAAACAGATAAAAAACAATCTTACGAAATGGCCTCTTCACGGTTTTCGCCCCAGGAGAAACAGTGTCCAAACTGCGAGTCCGCAAACTCGTGAAGTCCACCAGTTGCTCCCACGCTGAAATAACCCCAGACGTTTTTACTGCTGCGGAAGTTCAGCTCTTGCACGGTGCCTGAACTGGGTTTGAAGCCCTGCGAGTGACAATCAAACAACACAGAAGAGTAACAACAGGCTACAGAAAAATGGATCAGTGCAAGTGGTATGAAGTGGTACCTCATCTGGGTTTTCACTGGTGATCCGAGCAGCTATGACATGTCCTCTCGGGCTTGGCATACAGTCTGGACTGTCAAAGTTAATGATGCTGTCACCCCAAGGTGCTTCTCCATAAAGCAAGCGGAGTTCCTTGATTCTATAAAGGGGGATGCCCATTGCAATCTATGGGGGATGGCAAACACTCTGTTGGAGCTGAGAACTTCCATTTTTGGTTCCACTGCCACACGTTTACCTGAAGTTGGGCGGCTGGAAGGTTTACATCAGCGACCATTTCAGTACAGGGATGTTCCACCTGCAGACGAGGATTCAGCTCCAGGAAATGGAACCTTCCATCTTCAGAGAAGAGGTATTCCACAGTACCTGCACTCACGTAGCCCACCATCTTAGCTAGTCGCACAGCAAACTGGGCAGAGGGAAGAGTGAGAAATGTTGAGCGTCAACAAGAGTTGACCGGAAGGGGACACAAACGCAGATAGAGGCCTGAACTGACCCTTTCCATCTGTTCAAAGGTGGACGGAGCTGCTATGGTAGCAGGAGCCTCCTCAATGATCTTCTGGTGCCTTCTCTGGATGGAGCAGTCTCGCCCGAACAGAGAGATGGCGTTTCCATATTCATCAGCAAGAATCTGAACCTCAAGGTGTCTCGCGTGCTGAGCCAGCTGCATGATGAAGATAGGTGAGCCAGGAACCTCTGTCTGAACCTGCATCCAAAAAACACTTAAGTTAGGCAACTAAAGTCACTTCCTAGCTTGTGTCTTTAAAGACACACACTCTCACTCTCTCACAAGCACACACACACACATGATAGAACATAGAGCACCACAGACCAAGAAGGAAAATCACTGATACTTTTCAACCTGTTTCCATAGATCTGTAAAACTAAATGTCAACAACACCCACAACAAGCATTGACTGATTCGGAAAAAGCGGCAACTTGTTATCAAACTAACCTGTCTAAAGAAACCTGGGAAATCCTCCGAAGATTCTACTTTCCGGATGCCCTTTCCACCTCCTCCTTCGGAAGCCTTGATGACCACTGGATAGCCAATTTCCTCAGCTCCCTGCCCAGAAACACCACAGACACACAGGGTTTAACAAACACCAATAGGTAGCCTTTTAACCATTAATATGATTTTTAGAAATTATCTTACTGCCAAGCCCTCGTCGACATCCTGCACACAGCCTTTGGAGTAGATCTCTGAAGGAACACTGATCATGATGCCCTGTGTCTGGTCCTCCTCGACCCAGTCCACCCTCAGCCCTGCAGCAGTGCAACATACAATATGAAAATAAAACCACCAGAATACACTTTAAGTGAGACATTGCAGGAAGCGAAGGGTCACCTGATCCACTCCACGGTAGAGTGGGAATGCCGGCAGTCTGAGCCACAATAGAGGAAGCTACCTTGTCCCCCAGAGCCCACATGGCTTTACTGGACGGCCCTAAGGTGAGAGAAAACTCAAACATGTAATACGACATAAAGCATAGAACAATAATGTTACATTCCTTGTTACTTTAAAGCAGTTTACCTAAGAACGAAATCCCTGCTTTGTTCAGCAGTTCAGGCAGTTTGGGGTTTTCTGATGCGTGGCCCCATCCAGCCCACACGGCCTGTTGACAGCGAAACACACATGTCATCTTCTGTCATATCTTTTGCATGTTATTAAACATGGAGAGGACGCTGATTAGCACCTGCACAGGGATTCTCTTAGCAATGTCCACTATCAGCTCTACGTTAGCATAGTTGTTATTGTTGGGTCCCCCGGGTACAGGAACATAATGGTCAGCCATTTTTATGTATTCTGTCAAGAAAACAAAGACAAACATCTCTAATTATGATAAATCTTCAGGGAAAGGCTTCCAAATCAGCCAGCGTGCAGACTGGATATAGTTGGTGATAACTGCAGGGTAATAAAGAATACGATAAGTGTTGAGTTCATGCTGACCTGCGTTGGCTTTCAGGTCTTCAGGGGTGACCATGACTACAAATCGGATGGTCCTTTCATTGCGGAACATCTCGTAGGCCCAGCGACGGATGGAGCGCATGCATTTGACCGCAGCTATGCCATTGTTGGCTATTAGTACCTATGACAGAAACAAGCAAGGCAGAAATCAGAAAACAATGCACTAATATTGTCCATAAAAAACATACAACTTGGAAGTCTAATAAGGAATTGACATTCACTTTCTCAATGACACGGGTACCCCCGAATCGGGTGACAAACTCAGCAGGGGAGGCCACGGTGAAGTCCCTCTGGAGGTCCATTTTTCTGTGTTCACGTCCTTTCTTCACCAAGTGGAGACCAGACATGCTGGGCCTGCAGTGGAGAGCTCGTGTTAACCTGGCTGCTACACAATGACAAGGCTGAATATTAGCTCCCCAAACGCCACGTCCCAACAGGGACAGCCCTCAGGCACTGTGTTTAAAAAAAGTTGTTTGATGTTGTGAGCAACCTACATTTAGTTTTTATAGAACCCTGAGACTGATTAAAAAACCATAAACACAAAGTTCAGTCTTGTCCCACAGACTGTCCCCATTGTCCACTAAAAGCTGACGAAATGATTCAGATTTCATTGAATGTACAGTGCGTTCACACATGCATGCCAGCAATGAACATCAATGAAATAAATAACCTTCAACAAACAATGAGGACACTGAGATGTTGCTACCAGGGTTTAAATTTAATTTTTTTTTTTTAAACACAAAAAACCCCACTTTTCTGCAAATCTTGGCAAGAAAAAAAGGCAGGCAAGCATACAAGCATGAGCAGATGTAATACATTCCATGACTATCGGCCATCTCATACCGTATTTATTCCCAAGTCTTGCTGCACATGCGTCTGGCCATGTGTGCATTCTGTCCCACATTAGTTATCGCTGAAAGCTGAATTGCAAAATGAGCTAATCTGTGAGATTGGAGTGTGTGTGTGTGTGTGTGTGTGTGTGTGTGCGCACATCCTGTACGAACTTTAAACTAAACATACTGGAGGCATTCTCTTATGGAACCTGTTTTAATGACCTCATCCAGACTTGTGTACGCTCCGTGCAGTTGTTGGAAGGCATGCGTAACAGAGTGGATGTGCTGCACCGACCAAAGTTCTGCACCACTTTTAAACCTCTGCTACATGTTCAACACTTTCTTTATATTGTCATGAAGTCCAGCCACACTTCCTGTTTTTGGAAATCTCCACGCTGAAATTGCTCTCGCTTCTACTTTGCTGCTGGGTTGTCAAATATTTCCCGTTGTTTTTGCTGCTGTAAGCGTGTGGAGTCCGTTCAAATGCTCATCGCTGCAGTATCAAGTTTCCAAAAAAAAAAAGAAAGTATTCGACAGATAAAACTTACCATCTGAGCGGTGGGAGTTAATCATTTCCGTACTATTCCCTCCATTATACAATATGCTTTATACTCCTTAGTTCCTTAGAAGGAAAATTTGGTTTGTGAAACGTGACCAAAACATGTATTCCTTTTAAGACCTGCCTCCATTTCTCCTCCCACAGCAAAATGATCAACAGTCCTCTGTGACTTCACACAAGCAGCTTCTCCCAATTACACACAGATCTAAGACCAAACAGGAAAATACGGATCCACTCCATTTGAAATCTGAACTGCAGATAGAAGATTCGAAGGTTTAGAATATTTCTTACCGTCCCTCTTCATCATTCTTCAGCGAAACAATCCAACAACCAAGCTGGCCACAGTCCGACTAAGCACGCCAACTTGCACAAGTATTTGAAAAAGCAACTATTACGAATATTAGAAAAGCAACTTTCCATGCAACATCCAGGTTAGCTACATAAACAAACCCTTTCTGCGCCGTCAACCTGCATCACTCGTCAGTTCTCAGAGTCATTTGGTTCGGACTCTTGTTCCAATAATAGAGTTTGAGTGTTTGGCATGCAACAGCGCTGCAGGTCAACACGATGCGGTGATAACACACAGCTTGTGGAGACAGGACGAGCAGAAGCGTAGCACAGGCACACGCTTTAGTTTATAAGCGCAGCGACATTTGGCAGATGATAAAAGAATGCCCCCGCCGTTAGAACCTCCAAAAAAGGCTTCCCACCTCGCCGTAATCACATGATTTACTGTTGAGACTCCGAACAGTTGACATTAAATTCACTTCAGGGCAAACGGGGCTTACTTAATGGTGGAGGAGCGGGACTGTGCCTGTGTACAGGTGGTCTGCTGGGGAGAGAGTGCGTTGGTCAGAGGCTGAGGCGCACCACTGGGGGGTTTGTCAGCCATGGGTTCGTCGTCTGAAGAGTTGTCCTCTGATGCTCCCAGGATGAACTTGAGGCGTTCCCTCATCTCAGGTCCTGAACTCGTCATGCGTGTGTTTGAAGTTCTGGCCGCAGAAGGCACCTGCAGAGCCTCAGTATCTACGGTTTTGACTTCAAGATCCCCAGACGTAGTCCCGATCTGAGGCCCGGGACCCTCCCTCTGTTCTGAGGTAGAAGGAACAGTCGACGGGGAATGTTCACCTGGAGGTGGAGACTGTGCAGTGGGTGAGACCTTGGCTGAAGGTGGAAAACCATCAGATTTGTCTTCTTCCACAGGCATCATCAATGATTTGGTGTTAATCCTCCAGAATAAGTATAATATCCATAGGATAAGTCCTAATAGTGCTAAAGGGAGCATTCATGGACATTCTCCTGAGGCTGCAACAACAGAACAAAAGAATAACTCACAAGCTAAATCTGTTAAAAAGCTATTTAAAGCGATGTCTTTTAAAACACTGCAAGGTAGCCCAAAAAGTTGAGGTTCAAGTTGAGGCACACACCAGGCCCCCTGCAGAAATAGGACAAAAGACATCTGCAAAGACTAAAATCCAGGGTCTTTGATCACAAAGGCTGTGATCAACTCAGCGTGACCTCTACCACAACTTTGTTTCATTACTAATAATCCTGCCTTCTATGTCTGCAACATTGCACTTTACATAACAACCTTGATTATCTGTAAAGTGTAACACTTGCAAGCTTCCTGCCCAAACTCAAAGTTGTGAATAAAATATATAAAAACCGTGTTGATCAATCAATCCAATAGTTAATCTCAGATCTGTTGACCAGCTCTCTCTCCACGCCCCTTTTATTTACATTTCATTATTTGAAAGACATCGCACTGCTGTCATGAACAACGGTTCATTATACAGTCATGCTCCCAATACTTTAAACTTTGAGTCCAATAAATGAAGATATGCAGTTTATTGTTCTATCAGAGCGTCAGTGCTTTCCAGCCAGTCAACAGCCTGTGACAACTGACACGAGAGCCAAATGTGGCTGCTTCATTTAGGTTAAAGGTCAATGCTGTGGGAATGGTGGGTGAGGACGACGCGCACAAATAGTGCATCTATGCAGAGCACACCTCAATAAAAACTTTAAAAGGAAACAAAAATTGCATGTATTCTGTAGAGAATAGTCGATGGCTTGTGTCAACCAGTCTGCATTTAAAATTATAGTTTGTGTGTGACAGAAGCATTAAGAGATGAGACAAGCGGGCAAATTTTAAATTTGTACACAAAGAACAGCCTGTTTTTAAAAAATCCTTATAAATTGATTATAAGGATTTGAATAAGAAAACTATTCAGCGTGTCGATTTTACGCATCACATATTTATTATTAGATTTTTTGGGGGGTTCAAGTTTTAATGACAGAACCCTTAAAAAACTTGAGGTGTTTTATCTCTCCACCCTCGCCTCGGGCGACTAAAGGAAAACTGGGTTCCTCCACTCAAAAAACTAAAAACTAAAAGATTTTTTTTTTAAATGTTCAGACAGTTAGCACACTGTTGAAACACTTTTACACTCGCAACATTTGAAGGACGATTACTCGCCCTTGTTGCTTCTAAACATGCTATCGAGCTAGCTGACAACCAAAACACCGCTTGTTTTTTTTTTTAAATGTCGAGGTAACTATTTTTGCACAGTAGATTCATCTCTATTAAGAAGTGAATTGCAATAGTCTTTAGTGTCGTAGGGTAAATGACAGTAGGAAGAAATGTGACAGCAACATACCACCACACCAGCCTCCCTCAGCCCCCAACATCGGTGCTGCTCTCTGGGATAGTAAACACGACATGCGGCTAGGGTGTGAGATAAGCCCCGCCCACGACGAAGATAACGACCCGAAGATCGTGTGTGGTCACGATGTTTAAACTGTAGAGCAAAGATGAACACAGCGAATAAGAAACCGATTTTTTTAACTTATCGTTAATATGTATGAGAACTATATGGCTTATCAACCCTAGCAAAAGCCCTTTTTTAAATAAATAGGCTAAACAGTGGACGCTGTAGCAGGTTGCGTAAAGATCCCTCACCACTCTTCGAAATATTAATGTCCTAAATGTGACTGTATTGTTTATTTTGATATCTATATTTGTTTGCACCTGGGGAGTTTAAAGATAACAGAAAAAACTTTCATTTGATAAGATTTGGTTTGTTTAGGATAGCCATTGCTGTAGTCCTCTCACGGCGATCCATCTTTAATTAACAAACGATCTCTGTTTTTCCTACTCTCGCGGCAATTGCTGAAGAAACGCGCCAAAATAGGAAAACAGCAGCAGTGTCTCTGGTTGAAACCCAGAAGTGCTACTTTTAACATAAATTTAGCGTAAATTGCAAATGTGGCTTCTGTAACGGGCCTCCGCTTTGTTCATTCGTGTTATTGTCGGCAGAACTAGAGGGAATATGGTTCTGCAAAACAGTGGAAGGTACAGAGCGGACCGAGGACAAAGTGGGGGAGATCAGGAAAACCCGTGAGTATTTTTTTTTCTTTTGGAAACTCAAATAGGCAATCCGTGACAGAATGAACACGAATTCAGTGAATTTGTCTCAAACAGGGACGATGGATCCTCGATGTCCGCCCTCAAGCGGCTGGAGCGCAGCCAGTTCGCCGACCAGATGGACGCCCGCTTTGGATTCGACCGGATAAGGGAACCGGGAGAGAAAACAGGCTGGTTGATCAACATGCATCCAGTAAGTACACATATCGAACTGACGTTAAGATGAGACTGAGTATAGACATGTACAATTTGTGGTCATCTAATTGAAGACAGAGATCCTGGATGAAGACAAGAGGATGATCAGTGCTGTGGATTATTATTTCATCCAGGAGGATGGAAGCAGGTTTAAGGTGAGATCACCTGAACATGACATGTTTATAATTCCGCAAGCATCCCAGTGTTCTAATACATCCCTCCTGGCATGTCTGTTATTAGGTGGCCCTCCCTTTTAAGCCATATTTTTACATTGCTACTAAAAAGGTAGGTTTCATGTTTGGCGTGTATCTAAATATATGTTTTTTTCAGAACCTACTTGTTTATAGGTAGCTTTATTTTCCAGAACTGTGAGAGAGAAGTTAGCTCGTATGTGTCAAAGAAGTTCCAAGGAAAAGTGGCAAAGCTGGAAATTGTACCCAAAGAGGATTTGGATCTGGTGAGAGATGGTTTTGAGAATAAAATGAGAATTGATGCCTTGTTGAGTTGCACGTTACTTTCTGTATGTTACTTAAACCGATGCTTAGATTTTGTTTTGTTTTTTCTGTATCGTCTCCCTTCCTTTTAGCCGAACCATCTAGTTGGACTAAAGAGAAGCTACATCAAGCTGTCGTTCAACACTGTGGATGACCTCGTCAAGGTTAAGCGTGAGATCTCCCCAGCAGTGCGTAAGAACAGAGAGCGAGAACAGTCCAATGATGCCTACACATCAATGTTATCAAGGTACTACCACTCAGTCAGTCCTTCGGATTTTTCCCCTGAGTATAATATTTATTTTAATGTAAATGTTTTTCCAGCGCCTTGTCCGGAGGAAATGTGGCCTCAGCAGATGATGAGAGGATGCTCAAGAGCATCTCGGACCAGTTGGACAACATAGTGGATATGAGGGAGTATGACGTTCCCTATCATGTCCGATTGTCCATCGACCTCAAGATCCATGTGGTAGAAATGTGTTTGTGTATCTCATCTGTTTTGGAAAGCCCAGTATATGCACAAACTATTCTAATTCCAACTATGTCTGTCTGTCTGTCAGGCTCACTGGTACAATGTCCGATACAGAAGCAGCGCTTATCCACCAGAAATTGTCCGGAGAGATGATCTTGTGGAGAGACCGGTATGACAGTTTTATGGATGATGTTGCAGAGAGAAGAATTATGTCATTAATTCCAAATCACTTTGGTTTCTTTTTGATTTTTTTCTTTTTTTAATGTTTCCAGGACCCTGTCGTGCTGGCCTTTGACATAGAGACCACCAAACTTCCTCTGAAATTTCCAGATGCAGAAACTGACCAGATTATGATGATCTCCTACATGATTGATGGACAGGTCAGTTCCGCATCCTTTTGGTATTTACAATATCTGTTGCTACAAATACAATTAAATCTCTTCCTTTCATTTCCAAAAGGGATTTCTGATCACAAACAGAGAGATTGTCTCTGAGAACATTGAAGACTTTGAATTCACTCCCAAACCAGAATATGAAGGACCTTTCACTGTTTTCAATGAGGATGATGAGGTACAAGGCTGTTATAGCCAATATGCGCGAGATGGAATGCTTTATTACTGCATTCCATAATATGTGGCAATTTGGCTCTGGCTGCAGGCGGCTCTTCTCCGGAGATGGTTTGATCACGTTCAAGAAACTAAACCAAACATCTTTGTGACCTACAATGGAGATTTTTTTGACTGGTGAGTTTGTTTTTTTATGCTGCATTGCTGTGTTTCTCACCTCACAATGGTCGTCACCTCCCTCACCTTGTCTCCCATCAGGCCCTTCGTCGAGACGCGAGCCGCCCTCTATGGCCTGAGCATGCACAGAGAGATTGGTTTCCAGAAGGACAGTCAGGGAGAGTACAAGTCCAGTCAAGCCATCCACATGGACTGTTTAAGGTGCGTCATCCTCTCACAGCATGCTAATTGGACCATCACCCGTGTTGATTGAACAGATTTAGCATTAATCACAGTAATGCTTGAGCTATCACAGACACATTAACACTCCCAGGGCTACAGCTGTTGAAGAACCGGCTCAAAATTACCGGTAGTCATTAGAATTGTCAATATTCCTGCATGTCAGGTGGGTGAAGAGAGACAGCTACCTGCCAGTGGGAAGTCATAATCTGAAGGCAGCAGCCAAGGCTAAACTGGGCTACGACCCAGTGGAGTTGGACCCAGAGGAGATGTGCCGCATGGCTACTGAGGAGCCACAGGTACCTTAATAGACTTTGACAGCATGGACAGGCACTGACATTCAGATGACTTTATCTTGGTTTTTGTTTCTTTTAGACTTTAGCCACCTACTCTGTGTCAGATGCTGTGGCGACATATTACCTGTACATGAAATACGTTCATCCATTCATCTTTGCCTTGTGCACCATCATCCCAATGGAACCTGATGAGGTTTGTATATCATTTCAAGGGGAGCACTGAAAATGAGCGCTCACTTTAAAAGTTTTTCTTTCGCGACTTAACAGGTGCTTCGTAAAGGTTCCGGGACTCTGTGTGAAGCTCTGCTCATGGTGCAGGCTTTCCACGCAAACATCATTTTCCCCAACAAACAGGAACAGGTCTTCAACAAACTCACCAATGATGGCCACGTCCTGGACTCTGAGACCTACGTGGGCGGCCACGTGGAAGCGCTGGAGTCGGGAGTGTTTCGCAGTGATATCCCGTGTCGTTTTAAAATGGTACGTTTGAATTTTGATTCCTGGGTGAACCTGAGCTTGACCGTTGGCTGTGGTGTGTTGACAGAACCCAGCTGCTTTTGACTTCCTCTTGCAAAGAGTTGAGAAAACTATGCGTCACGCCATTGAAGAAGAGGAGAAAATCCCCTTACATGAAGTCACCAACTTTAATGAGGTTTGTGGGCTTTCTCTTTGGTCCCCCCAACATTCCCAGCTGGAAGTTTTAAAACATCCTTGGCCTTCCTCCAGGTTTGCGAGGAGATCAAAGCCAAGCTAACTTCTCTAAAAGAGGTTCCAAACAGAATTGAATGTCCTCTCATTTACCATCTGGATGTTGGGGCGATGTACCCAAATATCATCCTCACCAACCGCCTGCAGGTACAGAACTAAAAGCAAAACTTCAAATGGTGGACGAAGGACAAACGGAATTGAGTGCTTTTGTTTTTAACAGCCCTCTGCTATGGTTGATGAGGCCACTTGTGCTGCCTGTGACTTCAACAAGCCTGGCGCTGCATGCCAGAGGAGGATGACCTGGCAGTGGAGAGGCGAAATCAGTAAGTGCACGTGGGCATTTCTGCCACCGCGTCCCCGTGAAGGGTTGAATACCAGAGCTGAGCTTTTCTCTCCCTATTTTTATTTTCCCGCAGTGCCAGCCAGCCGCAGCGAGTTCCATCGCATCCAGCAGCAACTGGAGTCGGAGAAGTTCCCGCCGTTGTTCCCCAATGGCCCACCGAGGGCGTTCCACACGCTCAACAGGGAAGAACAGGCCAAGCATGAGAAGAAACGGCTGGCAGGTCCGTCCCTTCTCTCCTAATGTTTAGAAGCGTTCTACAAGTCAGGCAGGGTGTGATTCCCCCATGTGATTCTGTCTCAGATTACTGTAAGAGGGCATATAAGAAGATCCATGTCACCAAGCTGGAGGAGCGCGTCACCACCATCTGCCAGAGAGAAAACTCCTTCTACGTCGATACCGTGAGAGCTTTCAGAGATCGGCGTTATGAATTCAAAGGACTTCACAAGGTACCTTTTTGAATCGCTGTATTTTCCAATTTGTAGTTTTTGGATTTTAAAAAAGCTTCTTGTTTATCTGAAATTCCTCTTCTTTTTTCTAACTTCTCACTCCAGGTGTGGAAGAAAAAGCTTTCGGGTGCTCAGGAGAGCGGAGACGCAGCCGAAGTGAAGCGCTGTAAAAATATGGAGATCCTATATGACTCGCTTCAGCTGGCTCACAAGTGTATTCTGAACTCCTTCTATGGCTACGTCATGAGGAAAGGGTAGGGGTCACGCATGGTTCTGATACATAGGTTCTCATATCAAGGGCTTTAGTAAAGTATTAGTAGTATAATTCTCAGGAATTTGGCCTTTGAACACTACTGTACTGTCAAGCTGTATTAATTTTGCTGTAACCTGTGTCTCCATCAGGGCTCGCTGGTACTCCATGGAGATGGCCGGCATCGTGTGCTTCACAGGAGCAAACATCATCACTCAGGCCAGAGAGCTGATCGAGCAGATAGGGTGAGTGTCTCAGAACTCGGTGTGACTATTTTGCTGTAGATTAAGTTACCACGTGAAGCCGTACCCCGTAGTTTCCTCTTTTTTAATGTTCATTAAAGCCATTCTTTTTCCGCACATCCCTTCCTCCACACCTCAGGAGGCCACTGGAGCTGGACACTGACGGTATCTGGTGCGTACTCCCCAACACTTTTCCTGAGAACTTTGTGGTGAAAACCAGCAACGAGAAGAAGCCCAAGGTGACCGTGTCTTACCCGGGGGCCATGCTGAACATCATGGTGAAGGAGGGATTCACCAACGATCAGTATCACGAGCTGGTCGAGCCTGCATCCCTCACGTACAACATCAAGTCGGAGAACAGCATCTTCTTCGAAGTGGACGGACCATATCTGGCCATGATCCTGCCGGCTTCAAAAGAGGAGGGCAAGAAGCTGAAGAAAAGGTAACTTGGCAGTGGACTATACAAATCTGACATGACGTGAAAAGGTTTTTTGGTGACGGGTTAAGGTTTTCCTTCACTGCAGGTATGCTGTGTTTAATGAAGATGGATCTCTGGCTGAGCTGAAGGGCTTTGAGGTGAAAAGAAGAGGAGAGCTCCAGCTTATTAAGATATTTCAATCATCGGTGTTTGAGTCTTTTCTCAGAGGTACCACTCTGGAAGAGGTTTATGCCTCTGTGGCCAAAGTAGCTGATTACTGGCTGGACGTGCTGTACAGCAAGGTAAAGGAAAGTAAAAAGGCTAATCAAAACAGCCATTTGGTGTTTTACTAACAGTTTTATGAGCAGAAAAGCCTCGGACGAAATGTAGTTTCCCACTTTCAAATTTTATTTCCCAGGCTGCCAACATGCCAGATGCAGAGCTGTTTGAGTTGATTTCAGAGAACCGATCAATGTCCAGAAAGCTGGAGGATTACGGAGAACAGAAATCCACTTCAATCAGCACGGCTAAGAGACTGGCCGAGTTCCTGGGAGACCAGATGGTCAAAGATGCCGGACTGAGCTGTCGCTATGTGATCTCCAGAAAACCTGAGGGTTCTCCTGTCACAGAAAGGTGCAAGAAAACCCCATGTTTGTAACTGCAGCAGTAATAATAGTCATTCATTCTTTATAATGGTTGCAGTAAGCAGTAATAACGTGTTTAAATGCATAGGTTGTGACGGAAAACCGTATTTTCTGTTTGATTTTAATTTCTTTCCATATTATATTCCTAATTAGAACAATAGGCAGCTAGTTTGAAGTCCAGGCTGGGATGGTTTTCTGGGTGCCATAAAATCATGTCCTGATGTCAAATGGTTGTAGAGCGAGAGAGAGAGCCATGTAATGCTACTAAGAGGAGTTTGACACTGACACTTTGGATTTCCATCAGGGCCATTCCTCTAGCCATCTTCCAGGCAGAGCCCAGTGTGAAGAAGCACTTCCTCCGTAAGTGGCTGAAGATGCCCAGCCTGCATGATTTGGACATCCGCACTGTGAGTTTTTAATGATTTTCTCAGTATTATGTTACAAATTCTGGCTGAACATGCTTGCCCTTAAGTGTATTATGATTATTTCTGTAATTCCAGATCCTTGACTGGAGTTATTACATAGAGAGGTTGGGAAGTGCCATTCAGAAAATCATTACCATCCCTGCAGCGCTTCAACAGGTAAAAATAGATCATCTGACACTGTTCTGTCAGTCAAAGATTGGTGTACCTGGTTAAAAATGGGTTCTATTCAGGTGAAGAATCCAGTACCCAGAGTGAGACATCCCGACTGGCTTCACAAGAAACTTCTGGAGAAAAATGACATTTATAAGCAAAAGAAAATCAATGAGCTCTTCTCCAGTGAGGGCAAAAGACAGGTTTGTCCACCTGAGAACATTATAATATCCAGCCTGATGGTCATTTTCTTTCTTTAAATCAACTCTTACATCCTTCTTTTTTCAGGTGTCCATTCAGCCCCTTGCAGCTGGCCAGATTGTAGACATGGAAGACTTCGGAATGCCTGCCAGGCCTCTGCAACCAGCCATCCCAATCAGCACCAAGCGGAAACGGCCTTCGCAAGGAGATGACAGCCAGGTGGAATCTCAGGATGTGGAGCTCACTCAATCCTGGAGAGAGATCCTGGGCCCACCTCCACCTGTGGGGAAGACTCGGGTGAGATTAAAGTGTCAGCTTTTATGTACATGGCATGACAGTTTCATATGTTCGAGCTCTTCCTGAGAAACATTTTAAAAATTCTTTCAAAACGATGTGTGTAAACAGGAGGAGATACTGGTGTGGCTACGTTACCACAAAAAGAAGTGGGAGCTTCAGCTGAAGCAGAGGAAAGAGAGAAGGAAGAGGAGGAAACTGTTGGATGGCGATGCTCAACCTGTAGGAGGAGGTGTGATCAGAGATGGCCCAATCACCGGCCTGGGGAGCTTCCTCCGCAGGACAGCTCGCAGCATCCTTGACATGCCGTGGCAAATTGTGCAGGTGGGTCCAAGTTCTTGTTAATATCATTCTATTAAAGTTCGCTTTGCTCTTATTCTCACACGAGATCTGTCGCAATCCCAAACCCTCAGATTGCAGAGACTAGTCACCCTGGTTTGTTCAAGCTGTGGGCTGTGATTGGAAATGACCTCCACTGCATGAAGCTCAACATCCCACGCGTCTTCTACGTCAATCAGAAAGTGCAAAAACAGGAGGAGGGAGCCACTTACAAAAAGGCACGCTCAGAGAAATGACATAACCATCCCAGTAAATGCTATAAAAGCTGTTGCCACTGGTGAATGACCGTCCTGCTGGTGTTCGCCTTCAGGTGAATCGCATGCTGCCGCGCTCCAACATTGTCTACTACCTTTACGAGTACTGTGTACCAGAGGACATGTACCAAGAACACATCAATGAGATCAATGCTGATCTCTCCGCTCCAGATATTGAGGGTGTCTATGAAACACAGGTATCAAAGTTATCTGCGGTCATTTGCAAGATGATGTTGTGTGTTTAGGGTGGCATTAATGTGAGTTCTTTCAGGTCCCGCTGCTGTTTCGTGCACTGGTGCAGCTCGGATGCTTGTGTATGGTGAATAAACATGTGGTTAGGGATCTGGCAGGCAGAGAGGCCGACACTTTTGACCTGGAGCATCTGGAGATGAGGTCTCTCGCCCAGTTCAGCTACCTGGAGCCTGGTAAAGTCTCACGCCTGAATTCTTTCATCCGAATAGATTTTTCTTTTCTCAATTTGTTTATTTAAGATAAAGTATTATTTCTTGCCCTACTTTGTTTCATCTGTCCTTAGGAAGTGTTCGGCACATGTTCCTGTACCATCACAGACAGGGCCACAAAGCTCTGTTTGGTCTGTTCATTCCATCTCAGCGCAAAGCCAGCATCTTCATCTTGGACACAGTGAGAGGCCATTTTCTATCATCTTGGCCCTGATTTGGGCCAGATTATCTGTTCCAGGTTGGCATTTACTCTTATTGTATCATTTGTTTTCTCTCTTTAGGTCAGAAGCAACCAGATGCCCAACTTGAGCAACCTCTACACAGCGGAGCGCACTGCTCTGCTGGACAAGACCACGGAGGAGCTCCTGCCCCCAGAAAAACACAACTTTGAAGTCAGAGCAGAAAGTGACATCAAGGCCATTTACCGCGCCCTCCAACGCATACTGCTGAACTACAAGGTAAAATACTATTATTTCAAGACTTTGTTGTATTTAAGTGAGTACATTAACACACACTTTGTGTTTACAGGAGGAGCGGCGTGGGCCTACTCTCATCGCCATGCAGTCAAACTGGGAGTTGAAGCGGCTGGCATCTGGAATGCCTGTGCTCGAGGAGTTCCCAGTCGTACCAGTGCACGTAGTCGATGAGATCAGCTATAATGTGCTGGACTGGCAACGCCTCGGGGCCCGGCGGATGATTCGACACTACCTCAACTTGGACAGCTGCCTTTCACAGGCTTTTGACATGGCCAGGTATCGTCCACTGTAACACTGCCGTTTCAACCTCTTCCTTTGTGTGTTGATGAATAGAAAACACACTTTCTTCTTTTCTCCTGTTGTCAGGTATTACCACCTACCTGTTGGGAACTTGCCTCAGGATGTGTCCATCTTTGGTTCGGATTTGTTCCTAGCAAGGCATTTACGGAAACACAACCACCTGTTGTGGCTTTCGCCCACGTCCAGGCCCGACCTGGGAGGTAAAGAGGCCGACGATAGTCGCCTCGTCATGGACAGTGATGACAAAGGATCCGTGGAGATTAACGCTCAGGGATGTTACTCCACAGGTACCCGAGATGGAGGAGAAATCGGAATGATCCTTTTGTTTTTCGGAGGCAAATTGGTGTTTTAATAAGTGTTTGTTTCTTTCAGCGTGCGTTGAGTTGGACCTACAAAGCCTGGCAGTGAACACTATCCTCCAGTCACAGCACGTCAATGATATGGAGGGTGGAGCCAGTGTGGGCGTCAGTTTTGACGTGATCCAGCAGGCCTCACTGGAGGACATGATGATGGGAAACCAAGGAGCCAGCGCTGTCGCCAGCTATGACGAGACGGCTCTCTGCTCCAACACCTTCAGGTATAAAACCATCACGTCAACCCTCCACTTTATTGTGGAAGCAGGTTTGCTGTGTTGTGAACCTGGTTTACCTGTTTTTCTCCCTGTATGTCCTGTAGAATCTTGAAAAGCATGGTGGTTGGGTGGGTCCGAGAGATCACACAGTTCCACAACGTGTATGCAGACAACCAGGTGATGCACTTCTACCGCTGGCTTCGCTCTCCCAGCTCTCTGCTCTATGACCCTGCCCTGCACCGCACCCTGCACAACATGATGAAGAAGGTGTTTCTGCAGTGAGTCCCGTACCGTCCTCCTGCTGCTCAGGCCTCAGGCACATTTAGTATTTTAAAACCGTCCTTTAATCGTCAGGTTGATTTCCGAGTTCAAGCGACTTGGGTCGACTGTCGTCTACGGAAACTTCAACAGGATCATTTTGTGCACCAAGAAACGGAGAATTGATGACGCCATTGGTTACGTAGAGTACATCACCAACAGGTCAGACAGACTAAGCATGTTAATGCATCTACAGACAGTAGCTGTCTCTCTAACAATGTCACAGATATCAGTGATCCAGGCTGAGATTTCTTTAAATGTCATGTAATTTAGACCTGGAGAAATTGTGTGAATGTGTAGAGTAAAAATCCTATCCTTATAGTTAAAGCTAAACAATAGCCTCTAATGGCTATTCTCTCTTTGAATAACCTTACAAAGCACTGTTAATAATAGTGCATTTTAATTTATTTACTCATTTTTCCTCCAGCATCCATTCAAAGGAAATCTTTCACTCTCTATCCATCTCATTCTCCCGATGCTGGGAGTTCCTGCTGTGGATGGATCCAGCTAACTATGGTGGAGTGAAGGGTAAACTTCCGTCCAGCGTCTTGTATGGACAGGTAACTAAGGAAATCCGGGTGGAATCAAATGACAGAGAAAAGCAGGACAAACTCAGTCCTGTGTATGCTTTTATTTCTAGGAAGGTACCAAAAAGGGCCAGGAAGAGGGAGACAAGGAAGGCAGCGATGATGAAGAGGAGGAAGAAGCTGAGGAAGCTGACGGCGATGGCGAGATTGATGAGGTGGAGGAGCTGATCGAGAGTAACTGGAATATCATGCAGTTTTTACCCCAGACGGCCTCCTGTCAGAAATACTTCCTCATGATCATTTCTGGTAAAAGAAGCAATACAAACCCCACATGGTTTTTTTTTCTCCTGCAAATCCTAACAAACGTGCGCTCTGTCTCCATCCCAGCTTACATCGCAGCGGTTTACCACAGCATGAAAGAGGAGCTGCGGCGAAATGCTCCCGGGGCAACACCAGTCAAGAGACGCGGCGGCAGCCAGGCTTCCCAGCAGGCAGTGGAGGATCTGAGTGCTCTTCCTGGTACGAGATCTTTTAGGAAGCTGCCTAAAATGCTCACATTTTCCCCAAGGCCCTTATAAATCATATTATATCTTTTCTTTAACTTTCTCCCACAGGAATGATCTCTTTCTCCCAGGAATACGTGTCCAGTGAGCTAACACAGAACATTTTCACCATTACTCAAAAAATCCAGAAAAAGGTGACAGGTACCCGAAATGTAACTCAGCCCTCTGAGATGTTCCCCGTCCTGCCGGGATCTCACCTGTCACTCAACAACCCAGCACTTGAATTCATCAAATATGTCTGTCAGGTATGTTACCAAGCTTCAGAGCTCCTGTCTGCATGTGCCACTGTCCATTTTAGCTGCTATAATAGCTGCTACCTTAATTCTGTTGTTTCTTTCTTCAGGTGCTTTCTCTGGATGCCAATATCATAAACCAGATGAACAAACTGAAAAGAGACCTCCTGCGCCTCGTGGATGTCGGGGAGTTTTCTGATGAGGCCCAGTTCCATGACCCCTGTCACTCTTATATCCTGCCAGAGGTCATCTGCCACCACTGCAACTTCTGCCGTGACCTTGACCTCTGCAAGGACCCGTCTGTAGCACAGGTGAGAGCGGCAGCATCCTCACCACCGGCCTTGATGGTAAAGATGAAGTGTTAGAATTTGATGAACGGTATTTTCCTCTCCTCAGGATGGTTCTGTGTTGCCTCAGTGGTTCTGTTCCAACTGTCAGGCACAATATGAGACCAATGTCATTGAGATGGCACTAGTGGAGGCTCTGCAGAAGAAACTAATGAGCTACACTCTGCAGGACCTGGTGAATACATTTTGTTTAGCTTTTTTAATAGATATGTACAGAATTGATCATTTTTCTCTTTTTACATATGAAATATGTCTTCTGTTCTCTCTGTGGAAATACTCATTTAACTTTAACTGTTTTTAGATGTGCAGAAAATGTAAAGGAGTAAAGGAAGCAAACATGCCCCTGTACTGCACATGTGCCAGAGATTTTGACCTCACTTTTTCAATCAAGGTTTTTTCTCTTAAATATCATTGAATCGTCACTGAATCCAACCATGAAGGCAGGTTCAATATGTTCTTACGTCTGTTTTTGCTTCTCTCCTTCCCTTGTCTGTAAAGAGCTTCTCTGAGCAGATCAGAGTGTTTCGGAACATCGCGTCCCACTACAACATGAGCTTCTTGGAGGAGACGATTGACTGGTTAGGCGCCATGAGTCCAAACATCAACCTGAATTCTCACTAAGTCTCAGCTACATCAGTGGAAACTTAAATCAAGGGGAAAACTGGCACCTCGGGGGGTCAAAAAATGGAGTCTACCGGTCTTCTCACATTTTTGTTGTAAGATACTGTGGAACTTTTATATTTTTGTTGCTAATAAAGATCTTTATAGATGATCCTCTCCAGACTGCTTCGTCACTGCCAATAATGAGCTTTCTCCTCATTTATTGCTGATATGCAGAGCTAATGATGATAATGCGCCTTGCATTCATCGTTTTCTCTGTTGGGCAATTAGCCTTAACCGTATGCCTCTTACTCACTAAGAGTGAAGCTAATTGCAATTATGGTTTATGTAATGGTTAAATTATAGTAGATAGTAGAGTCCTTTTTCCCAAATGCCTGAATTATTTAGCAGATAGAAGCTACTGTAAGCAAGGTGGTTTGAAAAATAACCCTGCGCATCGATACCTCACACGGTATCCTTACACACTCACTTTGCCTCCTGGGTGGGGTTTTTCCCCTCCAGTAATCCCATTTCATACCGATGTTGGACCCGATTAGATTAACTGCTCAGATTCTCACTGACACATGGTGCACTTGTACAAAAGAGGGCGTCACCTTCAAAGCATACAAGTGTTTAAAACCAAATCTACTGCATGGAGAAATGTAATAGTAATGTCTAATATTCAATATAGAAATAATTACTGTAGGTTAAATATGCAAAAAAAAGTTGCGTGAAGAAGATCACAATTTGAAAATCTTCACTACATCTTGGATACAAGCTTGAGTTATGAATTAAAGACATAGAAATCCTAACATAAATGACAGTTGATCAAGTTTCTGCAGTGATTTATATTATCTTTTTTTTTTTAAAAATAACAATTTTCTGACTGACGTGCCACTGAGTCGTGCTCCCTCCTCCCATGGTGGTAGATATCGATCCGTCAAACTTGACTTAAGTCTTTTCACCGCTGACATTTGTATTGCTCTCAGGCATCCAGATGGATTCACACTGCCTTATAATCTTGTTAGCTAAACCATTTTATGGGAAATGTCTGCATTATCTGATTACGCTCCATCGCTCTCTGAGTATCCTCTGCGCTTCCTCCTGAAACCTCAGTTGAGAACATCAGGTCAGCTGAACCCATGAGCCTGAATCTTCAGATTCCTCGAACGCTGCAGGTTTATGTTTGCAGTAGTACAAACGTATCACTAATGTCTCATCATACGCTGCTATGGTAACTTTTATGTTTGTAAGTTGACTTAATAGAGGACATGTATCGCAGTACACTGGATTCCATGTATCTTCCATGATGGACTCAAAGGAAACCAACCAGTTGCATTGTTGTACATTTGGGGAGATCTTAAGAGGACCAGCTGTCTGTCTGGAGACGCTCTCTGTCAGCCTGGTCTTGTGGCCATTTTACACCCACTGCCGACAGCAAAGCAACTCCCAGCAGGCAGCAGTTGTAGCAGACACCTGAGAAACCACTCAGAGTTGTTGTCCCTGCATCTGCCAAAGGGAGGTCCATGCTCTAGTTTCAGTGACCGATGCCGCTACAGCGGGACGCCCTCTGACAGGTCTGAGTGATCTGAGCCAAAGCTGTTGATGAAACTGAGTTCTGTGGAAACGGGCTCCTTGGGCTCCTTAACGACCTGTGGAGGACAGATTTCCTTCACCCACAACCAACAGCTTATAGTTCAGAGTAGCAAAATGCCGGGGTAGGATTGATATTCCCATTATTGTCTTTAAAGCTTGCACTTACTTCATCAAACTTTCTCTCGCTGTAAACTTCGTTCTTATCAATGAACGTCAGCATGATCCAGTCGCAGATGATGGTGCACTTGAAGGTTAAAAAAAGGGAGGCAAAAACAGACGGTGGCGTACAAGAAAAAGCTGTAAAATCACAATCTCAGTCCCAAAAAAAGAATTAATGTGAGAATTACTCACGATCCCCACTGAAGTCATCGCAGTCACTGTGCTGATGATGGTCGGGATTGGGCTGAATTTACCAGCCTGAAAAAAAAGAAGATGGAATGATATTCGAAAGAATAAAAACTGATAGAAGCCACAGCTAACTGAAGAAAAGGTCGCTTCTGCTCACGTGTCCGTGTACGATGACGTCCAAACGAATGCCGTAGGCCTTGATAAGGGTTCGAGACTCCACTCCATTTCTGTTGTAATATTTGGCAAACCTGCACGAAAAAACCCAAACAGCATAACTGCAACACTGCAACACTGAGGTAAAGTGGCAAACACTTGACTCCTGCGTGTTATAACTTGCCTGAAATAGTAACCAGAGTTGGCCTGATCCTTTCTGAGATCAAGACGACGGAAGGAGTACGTGGGTTTACAGTTTGAAGGGTCAATGTCCAAGTTACAGTCCCAGTTGATGAAAACCCCGATCACCCCTCCCTGTGTAAAAAAAATAATTAAAAAAAATAGGCACACGGATGTTGATCAAAATGAAATATGATTTCCAGATTAGGAACGTCTCAAATTCCAGCAGCAAACTTTGGTATGCAAAACTCACAGTCCTGCAGAGTTCGCTGAAATTCTCCCTCGCTTGTGTTGCGATGTAGCCGAGGCGGAAGTTCGGACAGTAGGGCTCTTTGTCCGTGTGGTAATGACATTTACTGAGGTATTTCTGCATGTCACGCTTGTTTGAAGCATCCTTGATATTGCCCCTGCCACACAAATGAACACAGTTACTTTGCAGAATCATTTTGTGTGGGTGTGTGTGTCTGTGTGTGTCTTTACCGAAGCACTTTAAACTTGGGGAAGCGGATGGAATTCCTAATGAAGATAGTGAAATTGATGGCTTCCACCAATTCCGGTTCTCTGGTAAAGACAACAGACAGTCAGAATTGTGGTGTGTTCAAATGGACCTGGATCACCTTCTCTGAGGTTGGCCCGCACAAACAGGGACACCCATAAATAGTCTGGCTGGACCATCTTTGCTGAATAGTTCAGTTTTGTGGTTGTTTCCTGCTGTTTGTGACCTGTTTATGAGGCCAGATCTTAAACCAGCAGGCTCTAGACATGTTAATGTGCTTGGAGGCACTGATGCAGCAAAGTAACAACAAAGCCAAATCGACATTAAGCGATAGCTCACCTGCAAATGAAAATTGGCCCATTAGCTGTTAAATACTGAGTTAATTACAGGTGTGTTCAGCTCTGGCATGTTTGTTGATTAGTCACAGATATAGCAATGATTAACCTTTATTAACCACAAATGCATATTATATTATTACCATTAAATAATATTACAGGAAAAAAAATCTGAGTATGCCTCTAATATACTAGCTTATTACATACTTCCTGTTTTTAGTGCATTTGAAACCATCTTGACAGTTGGTAAATCAATTCAACGTGACATGGACTGGCCCAAAACCTCTTTTAGATCTGCATCATGTTCTTACTGTACTGCAGCAAATCGCTCGATAGGGCACCAGGTCTGAATCTCACAGGTTTTGAACGTGTGGTTATAGTACTGAACACATCTGCCAGTTCTTCTGCCTATAAGAAAGTGTTCCAGACGTTGAAATTAATGTAATGTAATAACTATGAACCAACATCGCTTGTGCAGAGTTTCAAAATGAAAACCATACCGTGGCCATCAAAGTCCACCTCTCCCTGGACGCAGTCGGAGTCTGCTGAGCAGTTGGCATTGGTAACATCAAAATACTAAAGTAACAAAGATGCTCAGTCAGTACAAAGCATAAATGTTTATGTCTCTGAACAATTAAAAAAAAACACTTTGGTGACCTCTCACCTCTGCACAGGTTCCTTGCTTCTGATCATAAGTAAATTCTCTCCTTAATATTGTACTAATTACGTCGCCACCCTGGGAGGAAAAAGGTCTTCAGTTATTGTCAGCTGGTTTTAGCTCAGGATGGCGGAGTTGAGGTGCTTCATCATAATGAAAGGCTTTGTTCTGAAGCTACCTCTGATGGCCGTGCATACTCCACAGTGTCCAAGATTTCATCTCCATGAACTGCAATTCCTTTCATGAGTGTATAAACTGAAATCTCGGGACGGGTTTCGATCTCTTGGTATGCTTTTTGACTTATAAACACATACCTTCAAGAGGACAGAGGAGATAGACCATATCATATTTTCTGTTGTGACCTCAGATTATGTTATAAGCATACAATTATATACTTACTATATACATTTGCTTCTCTTAAAGCAAAAGAACAAAGTAAGCTGACACAATTATTCACATAACATCTGATCGAAAAGCCTGAGTAATATTTGAAACAATGAAACTAAGACGTTTTACGACATATTCTCAGTTTGCCCACAGTTTAGAGTAATCATTTACAAAATTTGGTCTGTGCAATGCTCAGTAAAGCGCTATTTTAATTTCTAGTGCGTAGACATGCAACATGGATCTTACCAGATGAAATAGGTGATGACAAGAAACTGCACACTTCTGTAAATGAGTCCGAGAGTTCTGTTTTTAATCACCATCACCTTTGGGGTCTCGTAGTCCCAAAAACCAAGGAAATACTCTTTTAGAAAATGATGTAGCCCCATGATGAACTTATGGAATACTTCACACATGTCCTCGGATGTCTAATAGCTAATTAGATTTTGTAGCTCTTTTTCTTTCTCTAGCAGAGGTTTTTCTTTTGTACTCCTTACTGCCGCGCAGCCCCAAGAGCATCTCTCATCCCTGGTAATGCAAGATGAGAAGGGGTGGAGCTTGGATCTGACCGAATAACACACCTTTGTTTATTCCATGTATATGTATTAATCTGGTGTTTTACAACCTCATGTTTCATGTCTGTTGATAAATTAACTTACCTTTCTTTAATCTGTTGTATTTGACTGAAAATTATATTATCGCTACCAATTTGGACCCCAAATGATGTTAGGGAGGGGGACAAAAACAATCATGCTTTTTTTTCCTTTTTAATGTATGTTTAATGTACCCAAATAAGTACAGTATGTGGGTACCAATCTCGTAGGGTAAAAATAAGAATAACTGACAACTTTTTTTCTCTCAATATAATTAAATAAAATGTAAATAATAGGTTCAATAGCTATATTCAATATGATTGATTCAATTAAGTTTAGATTTTCAGATTAAATATTGGAAATTCATTAAACTATCTGATCTTGTTGAAGGAAATCTTTTCTTTTTGCACAGGCAGCTCATCGGGCAACCCTTCCTGGTCCTTCTCGTTTTCTCTCCCTGCCTCTTCCGCGCATGTCAAACAACACGTGCGTTGACTCTTGGTGATGGTGCTCTGTTGTTTTTTACATTACATTTGATTTGAAGACATTTAATTTATCATCTGACGGCCTATTCACGCTTTTTTAAATGGGTGGTCTTCAGAAGAAAAAGGTAAGAGCTGACCTTGTGTCATCGTCAACATGATATAAACATTACCATGGCTAGTCAGTTAGCTACCACAGCTAATCCAGGTTGGTTTTTCTGTAACGGTACAATATAGCGCAGGTTAGCATTTAATCTGATTTTTATCGTAAATTGTTAAGGGTCAATGTTTCGTGTAATAAGTTGCTCGTGTTTTGCAGTTTGAGAGGGGCTCTGCTACTAACTACATCACCAGAAATAAAGCACGCAAGAAGTTGCAATTGAGTCTACCCGATTTCAGGTAAAATGAACACATTAATGAGGTTAACGTGGAGGATCACCAATCTGCTTGCGATGTAATATTTAATTATATCAGATCGTAGCAGTGACTGATCATTTTTACATACATTCACTATTATACTTATTAAAGTAATTCATTGTTTGCTAGAACACATGTTTTAAGAAATAAATGGGTGATTTATTACTGTGTCTTTTACCACAGAAAACATTGGAAAAATACCGAAAATTGACGCAGGCTGAAACACCAATAGTTATTGTGTCCATGCATACATAATCATTTTTGATTTCTCATTTTAGGCGATTATGTATAATTAAAGGCATCTATCCTCATGAGCCCAAACACAAGAAGAAGGTGAACAAGGGTTCTACGGCTCCACGGACCTTCTACCTGCTCAAAGACATACGCTTCTTGTTGCATGAGCCAGTCGTTCGCAAGTTCAGAGACTATAAGGTATCATAGATGGCCTGTTTTTCCACACCTGGTCACGTATATTTCCAAAGTGTGAGTGTATGGTTGGAAAACATCCTATTCATTTCCACTCCACTACTATGCTCTTTGTAGGTATTTGTACGCAAACTTAAAAAGGCTCGCAGTAAATCAGAGTGGTCTTCTGTAGAGAGACTGAGAGAAAACAAGCCAACCTATAAATTGGACCATATTATCAAAGAAAGGTAAGACTTCTTTCCCCCCAGCACTTGGAGGCATAGATGAGCTTAAATTACTTTCTCTGAATCAAGTCATATTAAAATATCAGTGCATCAGACATTTTTTGCATTCATTTTAAATGTATCATGTTGTTTTGTGTTGCCTCACACTTTTTTGTTTGGTTTGTGGCAGGTATCCCACCTTTATCGATGCTCTCCGTGATATCGATGATGCCCTCTGCATGTGCTTTCTTTTCTCTACCTTTGCTCGGACAGGAAAATGTCACGTTCAGACCATCCAGCTCTGCAGGCGCCTCACTGTGGAGTGGATGAACTTTGTCATTACATCCCGTGCGCTCAGAAAGGTGCCAGTAAACAGCAGCCACCTGTACTTCTTTGAGACATATCAAGACGTCTCATATTGTGTTTATCTTTGTATTCTGTCACCACTGTTCGCTAACGGCACTTCTCTGTTCCCAAAAGGTTTTTATTTCCATCAAGGGAATATATTACCAGGCTGAAGTGATGGGACAGCTTGTAACATGGTTGGTGCCATATCAGTTCGCTCATGACGTAAGTAAATAATGTGCAGTGAAGGGCTAGTTTGATAAAAAGATCTAAGATGGCTCTGTAAATGATAAAATCATCCTTTGCCACAGGATATTTTGAGAATCATTCATATCTATCCCCTTCTGTATTTATTCTAATTAGATATTTACTCCTGCATTCATGGAGTTTGCTATCATTCAACTGCTGTGTCTCTTTCAGCACCCAACAGATGTCGACTACAGGGTAATGGCAACTTTCACAGAGGTGTACACCACTCTTCTGGGGTTTGTAAACTTCAGACTTTACCATTCCCTCAACCTGGCCTACCCACCAAAGGTATATTTTGGTGTGTTTTTTTTTTTTTTTAAAGATTTATACAGTATTTATATACCGCTAATAGCACAACATTTCAAGAATGCATATATTTCCCACTCTTAAGTTGATATACTCTAATGTACTTCCATCATTTACAGGGATCACCAATAACTGTATAATTGTTCACTAGTCAGATTACACATTACTATTCTCTTGTTTTCTTTCTCTATTTTAAGATTGACACAAAAACAGAGTCTCAGTTGAGAGAAGATGATGAAGACTATGCCATGAACTCAGAAAGCTATTTAGAGGTGAGCTTCCTGGCATCATGACTTCTGTATGTCTGCTTGTGTGATTTTCCTTGCTCAATAACACTGAACACACCACTACATCAGAGAAAGATCATGAAGTCATGAAAGGAAATAACGTCAGCTGCGTAACTTTCGAACACTTTTGACCAGTTTGCAAGACTAAAATTCTCATCACTAGTGGATCTTCAGATGAGTTTACATGATTGAATGTGAGATTAGTTAGTCCCTTTTGCAAAACATTGGCGTTTACCATTGATTAATGAGAGCAACTAAGAGTAACCATGGATGACTCCAACTGGAACCAGCTCGTTAGCTCTGAAATGCTGAATGTTGCAAAACGTCACAGCACAGGTGGATTAAATGGTATTCATCACAAGCCAGGTCACATTACTTCATCCTCGTAACCAGCACATCTGATGAGAGTTATGCAAATGATGTGTGGGGATTATTTTTAATTCAGTGTGTTCTGTCATTCTGCAGAAACTGTCCGCTCTGAGTTCCAGTCTTGCACGTGTGATTTCTGCCGAGGATGAGGAGGCTGAAGTTGACCAATTTCCTGTTGATGGGGTGAGTTCTATTTTTGTAATCAAAACATGTGCCCGTCTCCAAAAACTCCAAAAAAGTATGCGTTTCAAAGTATGGGCATTAAATTAATCAATCGAACAGGCTGAGAAATAATCGGCATAAGCTGCAGTTCATTAATTTGAACAAGATTCTATTTGTTTGAATGCTGCCACTACATAAATAGAAACATCTGAATGCAGCTGACTATTTGGATGTATCAGTTACTTACAAAGGCAGAGTTATTTAGACATTAAATCACAAAAATATTAGAGAACCACAAATTGTAGGAAATGCTAAATTAGCACTTCCACCCCAATTATAATAACTAAGCAATTCCATCAGCACATGCAGCAGGTGATGAACTAATTGGTCTCTGAGGACAGAGGTGAGAGTTAATATCTTCAGATGCGACTGGGGATATTTAAACTTCTCATTTTGCTCCTGAACATGTTGGGATCTTTTTTGCCACAGGGACTTTCTGTCCGTTTGTTTTATCTACAACCTTTGAATTATCACACCACATTCAAATTTTACATGCTCAAATTACGCTGTATCACTTCACCGTTGTGGTTGTAGCCGGGGATGCACCAAAATCCCCCCAAAAATACCGACGCCAATAATCTATATGAATAAATTTGGTCGAGCCTCACACATTGCACCTTACAGAGCCACAATAGAAGTATTCTATTCTAGAAGCAGTTCTAGCTTTCAAGTCATGAGACCTTGTGGAATAATACATGTTATGGTTCATTTCAGGTTTCTTTCAAACTGGTTGGCTCAAAATATCAGAAGTGTTTCCTGGTTATACTGTAACTAATTATTAAACTGGACGAGACATACTGTACCAGGAACAGCAGCCTCTTTTCCAACTCACCAACTTGCATATTGATTTTCAATATTTCTTCAGATTTTCAAGGCATATTTTTACCTCGTAATTTTAGTGAGTCTGTTGTAAGTTAAAAATGTAGTTAATAATTAGGGGTTATTCAAACACATCTCAGCATTTAAACAGTTCCTGCTTCTCCAGACCGAGAGAGATTGTGGTTGAATTTAGACTGTGCAAACAAAACTTTCCTTCAACCTTTTCAACTTTTGTAAAGGTGCAGACTCCAAACACACTCTTGACCTTTGCACAGTTTAGTATTTGATTTTGGTTTTCATTCCTTCACTTTTTAAATTCCCAACACTGCTACATGCCTGACAACAGATCGACAGAATCCTCACATTTAATGCAGAATCAAACTGTAGCTAAATGCAGGATGGTCTCTTTAAAATATTTATTAGGATTACAAAAACATACTAATCATGATTTCTTTCCTTCAGGAGGATATGGCGAAGATGGAGGCACAGGAAAAGGAACAGAAACAGCTGGAGGCTCAGAAAAAGCTTTTTGAGGGGCTCAAGTTCTTCCTTAACAGGGAGACCCCCAGAGAGTCACTGGCCTTTGTCATTCGGTGAGTGAAAGAGGGAGGGAGGGGACGCGTAGGAAACTTCATCTGGATCATTTTTGTTTGGTCTCATCTTCTCCTGAACTGGGTCATTGGGGCAGCAGCTGAAGCAGAGACGCCCAGACTTCCAGCTCCGCAGACGCTACTAATATTTTGATGGGTTTTCGTTTTGTTTCTACCTTCAGGTGTTTCGGAGGCCAGGTGTCCTGGGACAAGTCTGTCTGCATCGGCAGCACATTTGAGATGACGGATGAGACTATCACACATCAAATAGTTGACCGACCAAATATTGACAAACAATACATCAACAGGTAAGGGCCAAGAAGGCCGTCGTCTTTAAAAAATCCTTTCGCATTTCATTTTAGTCATGATCAAAGTATTTTTCCGTTCAACCCTGTGTCCTTAGATACTACGTTCAGCCCCAGTGGGTGTTCGATTGCATCAATGCCAAAATCCTCCTGCCTGTCGAAGACTATTTCTTGGGAGTCACTCTGCCCCCCCACCTGTCTCCCTTCGTTGAGGAGAAAGAGGGAGACTATGTGCCGCCAGAGAAATTAAAGATCTTGGCTCTACAACGAGGAGAACAACCTGGTACAAAACTGCACGACTTATCTCTTCCAGCATTCTCATGTTAATACATCACATAAGTGTTGATAGGTGTCAATTCTGCCCATCGTAACCACGCCCCTAAGTGCTAAATGGGATGTGGCCACAAAGGACCCACCCACTGTGGCCACACCCAGGGATTGTGCCAGGTTAATGTTTTATGTAGAACTACAGTAGTTCTAACAGATGGAGTTTCACTTGTTGTCAAAGTCAAATTCCTGAGTTAGGTTGCATCTTATCTGAATTTTAGCCCAGGATCAGGAAGAAGAAGAGGAGGAGGAGGAGGAAGATGAAGGAGATGAGGAAGATGAGGAGGAGGAAGATGATGACAATGAAGAGGATGAAGATGATGAGAAGGGAGAAGAAAAGAGTCTTCAGAAGATGGAAAAGCAAAGATCACAGGGCAAGGTAAGAGCTTTTTGAGCCCGTTTCTTCTCCACTGCTCTCTTTTGCTTTGTTTCTTATCATGATTTTTGTGGCCTTTTCAGTCTTTGCAAGTCAAAGTCACCCCAGGAAAAATGAGGATTGAAGATCCGGTACGTCGGGAGCAAGAGGAAAAAGCAGAGGAAAAACGACTGGCCATCATGATGATGAAGAAGAAAGAGAAGTATCTCTACAACAAGATCATGTTTGGAAAGAAGAGAAAGATTCGAGAGGTTGGTTCCATTTAACAATGCGGTCTTATCGACATTTGCATTTTTCACATTGGATTCATTCTTCTCGTTATCAGATATCTTATCAGAGCCTGACAATGTTCAACGTTATAGTGCAGCCCTCACCTGTAGAGTCAATTTATGCTCAGCCTAGGCCCTGGTCACTGGCTTCTGACATGCCTGAACAACAATTCATTCTTTTCTTACAGGCCAACAAGCTGGCTGCCAAGAGGAAGGCGCATGACGATGCTGAAAAATCAAAAAAGAAGAAGGCCAGGAAGTGACCGGTTTATCGATGTTTTTGAAAGTCGGACCTTCAAAGAATCGCCTGTGTCATGTTTGACAACTCTGAGGGTGTGGTCTCATTCACCTCTGTCAGAATCAAACACAGGATGTGGAACACGCTAAATGTAGAATTATTAATGTAAGAGGTGATGTTTTTCTTTATGTTCTTTTGTTTCAGCTATTCTAGATTCCACAAGTTGTTTGACCTTATTCTAAGAAATATGCTTGGAACAGTCTGGTGTATTTTAAAATAAAACAATACTGATATAAATGATTCCTCACATAGCTTGTTCTTGTCACGTCCTCATGTCCGCCTCTTTTGATGGTGTAGGGTCAAAGGTCACTGCCCTGTGTTGTTGGGTGGGCGTTACTGACGGAGAACCATAAGCCCCTCTGCCCTGTTCGACATCATCTTGCCGGCGGGGGGTTGTCAAAGGCCCGTCTGATCATTCCTCATTTTCAATCTCCTCATTCAGTCCATGACGCTCTTTGCCGCCCTGATCTAGATTCCAGTGCCGGCCCACTCAGTCCGGGTCTCAGCCTGGCACTCTGGGTGCCAGCAGGCAAAGGCGTGCCTTGCCCAACAAAAGCAGCAGTGTCGTGTGTGTGCGTGTGTGTATGGTTGTGGTGTGACAGATGAGCTGCCTAGATACATGTGTCCCTTTTATGACTTACACTTTGTCTCTTGAGTTTATCAGCACATATTGATGCTTCCTGTTGATAAGACCCAGACAGACTCACTATTGTCAGTGCTCGTTCAGTAAAGATGCTTTACTGAATGTTGAAATTCACATGTGCAGAATTATTTAACTGTAATACACCCACGGATTTCCACTTTAAAAATAAACCCATCTTGTGCATCATAGTGCTGCGTGACAATGTGCCGTGCTGCTCTGCATAATTGCCCGTTAACCAGTTTTAATCCCTACGCCATGCACGTTCTACCTATAATGTCTATTTACTCAGATGCCGAATGAGGATTTCAAAACAATAGAGCAGAGAAACCTTGATGGAGTCCCACAATCAGAGACTTTGTCCTTTGGCTTTGCGCGTTTGTTCTTTTTTTTGTGTTGTTTTGCTCCCCTTCTGTCAGCTCGCAGCTTAGACTTGTGTGTTTGTGCTCAATAGCCCTCTGTATGCAGACACAGAAAAGCCACTATAGTGGCTCTCCTCCCACCCTTTCCCTTTTAACCCCATCCTCGGACTCACTGACAAGTGCGTGTCCCCTGACAGAGTGCATGACGCAATGGGCGGCGAAGTGAGCCTCCCCTGCTGTGTCTTTCATGCACAGTCACTTTTAGATGTGAGGGAGGAGGATCGGCAGCAGGTAGCTCAGGGCATCAGGTGTGTGAGCACAGAGAAAGAGGAGAAGCAATCCAATGAATGAGCTCTGTAACCCTGGACGTGTGATAAGGGGAGCGTGGGACCTTGCTGTGTTGCTAACGGTATGTGTGTATCCAGATTAGGGATAGAAACCCAGCAGGAGCACGATCAGCCTATTGTAGCCATCTGGAAGTGGAAATAGATCATGCAGCAGAACACAAAGGGTTTTTTTTGGACTTGTGTATGAGGTAAGATACTTTTTAATGCAGAAACCCTTCTTTCTTTCCCCTGAGGTGTTTTGTAAGTGATATAGTAAATTCTCAACACAGTGTTGACTTTCTGATCCAGATCTGCTGGGATTTGGGACACTGCTATTTAAAACTCAGAGTTGGGTTAGGTTTGCTGTGTTTCCTGGATGGAGGAAAGTTGTCTGGAGAATATTTTGAGAAAGACGCCAGGATAGCAACTTTTAGCCCCATCTGGATGAAATGAATAATGAATGATACACTTGAGACCAATAAAGGGTGAGTTACTTAAGATTAAATTGTTGGAAGAGATCATGGTTACATGCTGCTTTAATTAAAACTCAGAGCAGGACACAGACCACCAGAGCAGGCGGGCAACAAACACAAGAATAAGCAAGCAATGATGCCTTTAATTACATTTTTACACTTGAAATGAAAAACAACTCTCGAATGTGTCACTTAGAAATACAAGTTTGAAAGAGTTATTGAATTTTCCCTTTGCAGTCATATCAAGAAATACAAACTAGTCATTTGTCCATGAGTGCTGGGATGGTAGATTCAGTGGTTGCAGTTGTCAGCTCAGCACCCACCATGTTCGGCTTCAACAATGTCAGATTGCAACGTTCAGGCTGGTTCATGGACTGCTGTATGAAAGGATACATTCAACATCTTTACAGAGGCTGGTCTTGAACCACGGCTATGGTTCTGCATCAGTGAACAATGTACAGTTCAAAATCTTTGGAAAAGACAGAAATGAACAGTCCAGCGAGGAATCGGCTGAGTAACATCCGGATCATTTTTCCCTTTGATGGAAAGTGTGTGTAAAACACATTTGTATTTACATTTTCTTTTGCATGGTGCATCATATAGGGGCACCTGTTGAGTTTGCAAAGCAACATAATGGGGAAAAACAGTAATGATCTGCAGATCCTGTTTTGTATTCAGATAATGGGATCACATCGGGTCTTTTAATGCTCTTAATTCTAGCTGGTGAGTGTGGGACTCTCTTAGATGAGTCAGCAGGTGGATCGTCTTACCTGCGAGCCGCAGGGGGGAGTACAATATCACTTTCCATGGCAATGCATTATTTAATTTGTGCCACTAATGAAATAATGCAGTGCCATTTCCAGTCCCGGGTATGTCATTTTGAAACTAACCTTGTCATTTTGACAGCACCCTGTGTTTAAAATGTCCACGCAGTTGACCTATGGCTGCGTTCGTGGTTTATCTGCCGAAAACATTGTGCACTCCGAAATTATAACCCACCAATTTTTAAAGGCGCTAATAAGTTGTTTTCAGCCAAGCACCAGCAGACGCAGCAACACCAGTGTGCGCAATAGGTGCTGTTTCACTTTTTACATGTGGAGACTAATTTGTTACGTGGCAACAGCTCCCGCAGTTAGGAATGCCCTCAGAAATCATACGGTTATGTCTGTGTTCTAATCATATTTTCTTGTACTGTATAAGGTGTAGTTCTCTTTCTGGACCATGGCTGGCAGACAAGGGAGGCAGTGGAGATCGGTTTGTAAAGGTCTGCTCCTGGGCACCTTCCTGACCACCTGCACGATCCTGCTCTACTGCCTCAACACCATGCAGGTCCACATCAGCCATCCCGAGTGAGACGTGCACCTCCACCTTCTGCACACATATTGAGTGTCCTCTAAACAGTCGCTCACCCTCCTTACGCCATTTTGTTCTCCTCCGGGCAGGGTTCCAGTGCCTTACTCGTGCTCCCACCGTCCATCCAAGATGCAACGCAAGACGGCCACCAACAGCTCGCAGAAAGCTGCGGGCCAGAGCTGCTCTCCAAAAATGGACATCATGTTCATGAAGACCCACAAAACGGCCAGCAGCACCTTCCTCAACATCCTCTTCCGTTTCGGAGAGAAGCATCGGCTCACATTTGCCTTCCCCAGCGGCAGAAATGACTTTTTTTATCCGTCGTTTTTCCAGCGCTCCCAGGTCAAAGACTACAGGCCTGGGATGTGTTTCAACGTCATCTGTAATCACATGCGGTTCAACGTGCAGGAGGTGGCCAAGCTGCTCCCTGCAGACACCTCGTACATCACAATCCTGCGAGATCCCGCAGAACTCTTCGAATCCTCCTTCCACTACTTTGGCCGACTGGTTCCTTTTACCTGGAAGATCCCAGGTGATGACAAGCTGAGTGAGTTCCTTCGTGACCCCCAGCACTACTTCGACCCAGAGGGTTTTAACGCTTTCTACCTCAAAAACCTGCTGTTCTTTGACTTCGGGCAGGACAACAAACTGGATCTGGATGATCCACGGGTGGGTGAGGGAATCCAATTTATCGCAGAGCATTTTCAACTGGTCATGCTGGTGGAATATTTTGAGGAATCCCTCATCCTTCTCAAGGAGGCCCTCTGTTGGGAGATGGATGACTTGCTCTTCTTTAAACTCAACGCCCGTAAAGGATCCACTGTGTCTAAACTGACCCCTGAGCTGAGGGCCAGAGCTCTCCAGTGGAACGCCATTGACTGGAAACTATACCAGCATTTCAACCAGACATTCTGGAAGAAAGTGGACGCATACGGACAAGGGCGAATGGCCGACGACGTGGCGGAGCTCAGGAAAAGGAACGCAGCGATGGCGTCCATCTGCATCGAAGGCGGCCATGCTGTGGAGGCCGGCAGCATCCAGGAGACCGACATGCAGCCTTGGCAGCCAATCGGAGAGAAGTCCATAATGGGTTACAACATCAAGAAGAACGTGGACAAGGAGCACCGTAAACTGTGCCGCAAGATGTTGATGCCGGAGATTCAGTACTTGACTGAACTCGGAGTGAACCTGTGGATTACCAAGTTGTGGGGCCGCGTCCGTGACATCATCAACTGGTGATTCAGTTCTAAAGGAATTTTAAAAGGAGGGAAATCTGAGTACAAATCAATGTTTTAGAGATATTCTGATCTCAGTCCTCCCAAATATTTAAGGTCTTTATCTCTTGAGATGATTTCACCATAATTTCACAGCTTCATCTGATTTTGTGCTGCTCTGTATCTAATAAAAGGCTGCAGAAAGTCTGCTATTCCTAACCAGGATGTGCACGTGAGGTCAAGCGTCCCATTTGTGTCTGTTTTCAAAAGTGGTGAAGTTTTGTAAAGGGCAGAAAAAAAAATTAAGAAAGAAAGAAACTGAAGGGCTGAAATATGAGTGGAAAACATAGATTTGCTGTCTATGGGGGACAAAATCAGTTAAATTAAATAAATGTTGCAATTTTGCACGACATTTTCATTGGACATAATGAAAAAGGAGCTGCAAAAGACCACATAATTACATGCAAATGAAGAGGAATGCCTTAGTATTTACTAACTAAACCAAGAAAACCTTCTCTGTATTTAATTTTTAAAAAAATAAATTTGTCCAAATGCATTTTATTTTAATTCTGTTTTATTTTTTATTTTGCGATCAATAACGCCACTGTGTGAACTATGCAATTAATCCATTTATCATTAATCTACTTCAAATTTACTGCTTTTCTCTTCCACGCACCTCCTCTTTCTGCTCCTTCTTTATTAAATCAAAATGAGAGAAAGTTTGACTTCACACTTTCTTGTTCAGCAGAAAACTTGAAGCCAGTTTAAGAACAACAGCATAAACACCAGTCTCTACCAGTCTTTACTGGACTGGAACAGCATCATGACCCGAATGATGAAATGTCCAAGAAAATTATATGGATATCTTCATTCAAGTTAAGGGTTTTGGGTTTTTGGTGGAGTTTGGTTTGAGGTGGCGGTATCGGGCCAACATGTTGACGAGCCATTGACTAAAGGCAGACATTAATCATGGAATTTAAGGCTGTGTTTGACATGACAAATTGAAAACCAGCTAACACCTGCTGGGTCTGGTGCCGAAAGAAAAATAAGAGATTATTGTTTTTTGTTTGTTCATTAGCCATTCGGCCATTGAGAGATTTGATGAGACAGCTTATTTGTTTGCAGCAAGAATAGACGGTTTAATTATCATCTTTTCCTCCAGAGCATATTTAGCTGTCTGTCATTTAGAAAATCTCCCACAATTTTAATAATGTATAGTAGTAATCGTCCAGTAACCTGTCCTGCAGCGACAAGGTTTCACCAGGGGAGAACTGTTGGAACGACAGCACATCTGCTGCAAGTAATTCACAAATTACCCATGAAAACGGCAGCGTTGTCCTCTCCGGTGAGGTCAGCCATCTCAGCTGAGAGGCCAAGGATCCTTATATTGGTCTGCAGGATCCCGTAAACCCACATTTTTTCTGTCGTTTGGAGTAAAACGTGTTTGGCATATTGAGGAGGGTGGAGCACCCCAATTTAAACACCAAGTAAATGAACCAAACAGACATAATAATTAATGAAGTATGGTTTATAATGCACTCTTTGCTTACATTTTTCAGCTTCTCCATTCCCAGAGACTCCGGCAAAGCTGTGGATTTGGATAAAACATAATTGCGAAATCAAGTTTGATCGCTCCGTGGGTATTGCTGGTTTAGGAGGGACTTGTTCAAACATTACTTCTTTAGCTTTCACAGTGGAATCGTTCATGTCAATCAAGTCAAATCGGCCTGGCACAACCCTTCCATGTCCTGAAATCAACATGCCAAAGCTGACAGAGCTGTATGAGGAGAAGAACGGGCAGCTTTCAAGAACTGTACTGTATGTTAACGCTCATGAAATGTGATGTGATGAGAGGATGAATGGATGAACATAAAAGTCTGGCTCATCTACAGGAGATAAAACACCACCATTATTTACATGCCTCTCTGTAGATCTTGAAAACCCTTCCATCCTACAGGTCAACTATCACTAATCACCTTGTCACAGTGAAATTACGCCAGTCCTGTCTCGTGAGCTAAATAAACCAGCCTATGTGTTTCTCAAGTGTGATTTCAACATAACCTGACTGATATATTGAATTCTCGGGTGCTAAATAGAGGGATAATTAGAAATGTTCTGACTTTTTTGGCCACAAAAGGTTCATAACGGCTGTAATATGGTATTATATAGGACAAACAGGTTTCCAGCCTACCTGAGACAGTTATTAATTAAAACATTTAATTAAGATCCTTCCATTATGTATTCAGTTTTTCAGATTCAAGATGATTGGTACAGTCATAGTGTTTTTTTTTAATCACACCTGTTGTATTTTTATTAGTTGCGAACTCATTGATCTATTTTATGTGGTACTGCACAATTGCAATAAAGTAATTTTAAATGATGAAGCAAATCATTACTTTCATTCATAGTAGAATCATAGTATATGAGTTACTTGTTTATTTAGTGATAATCCTCATATTCAACCATGAGGTAGCAGATAAAGCATGATTTAAACCTTAACATCTCACCTAATTAAAGGAACATAACGCAACACCCATTTGTGTACGATATATATTTGTATTTTTGCTCAGAGAATTTAAAAAGAAAACACACATTAAAAAGAAAACACACATTCAAAGTATTTTGAGTTTTTTCAGATTAAATGTTTTTATTTTGACACCGGAAGTGACGAAACTGGGGGCCTGTGACAGACTGCTCTTTAACAACATCCTCAGTTTCACTTGCTATTATGTGTCGATTCTCATGGTTTTTTTCTATGTAGAGCAACTCGAGTGTCGAAACGCTTCTCGTCTGTTTTGTAGCCAAAACTTTTAATCCAATTTGTTAATTATTCTCGTTGCGTTGGCAGTGGAAACGCTACAGAGGGCTAGCTTACGGCTAATGGGAGTCTTTAGAGTCTAGCGTCGTGCGTTTTGGTCGACATACTCCTTGACTGTAAATAATAATAATAACTAACTGTAACTGACAATTAATATTTAAAATATCAGCTGTCACACCGAATAGTAATACTAACGATGGCGTTCACGGTAGACGCTGAGTGGCATTGAGAAGCGGCAGCAACCATGTCCTGCAAATCAACCAAAGTTGCTCCGAGTGTTGATTTCGACCACAGCTGCTCCGACAGCGTCGAATATCTGACGCTCAATTTTGGCCCGTTTGAGACCGTCCACCGATGGAGGAGACTCCCCCCCTGTGATGAGTTCGTCGGTGCGAGGTAAGATCCTGACGGGCGTTCCGTGATCGAGTGGAGATTTCGCTCATCTCGACGTGTCTCTGCTTTATTTAGGCGCAGCAAACACACTGTTGTGGCGTACAGAGATGCCATTTACGTGTTTGGGGGCGACAATGGGTGAGTTGGAACCGACTGACATTACTTTTCCTCAGATCAGCAAGCTCTTGACTTGTTATATCCTATTAGGAAGAACATGTTGAATGACTTGCTCAGATTCGACGTGAAGGACTGTTCGTGGTGTCGGTGAGATCAGCAAATGATGATTCTGCAGCTCTTCATCTACGTTGCATTGCATCTGTGTTTATTCGTGGCTTTGTTTCGCATCCTCTCCAGAGCTTTCACCACTGGGACCCCGCCTGCCCCCAGATATCACCATTCAGCCGTGGTTTATGGGAGCAGCATGTTTGTTTTTGGTAACAGCGTGCACCGTTCTAAAGCTCATCACAGATGAATGTCATTCAGTATGTAATCGATTCTTTTATTGATTAAAGAATCTGGTGACACTGTGTTCCAGGGGGCTACACTGGAGATATCTACTCCAATTCAAATTTGAAAAACAAAAACGACCTTTTTGAGTACAAGTTTGCAACAGGGCAGTGGACCGAATGGAAAGTGGAAGGGAGGTAATTGCAATTTGTGAATTTAGATCAGGAAGAACTTTATTAAACAACCCAGTAAAATTGGATAGTTAGTGAGGCACATTAAGTTGTACTGTCCACCGGCTCTGTTTCAGCCTGCCTGTGGCGAGATCTGCTCATGGGGCCACTGTCTACAGTGATAAACTCTGGATATTTGCTGGTTATGATGGAAATGCCAGGTACATTCAACCTTTTTAACACTTCTCAATGCATTTGTAGACCTGAATGTAGCACATTTTGTTGAAATTTTCCCCTGTGGGCAGGTTGAACGACATGTGGACCATCAGCCTACAAGATCGAGAGCATGCATGTTGGGAGGAGGCCAGTCCAATATGTTTCAGTATATCACCAGATGCTGGACAGCAGCAGCAGCAACCATCGCAGCTTTGTTTTAACGCCTCTTTGGTTGCATCTTTCAGATTGATCAGAGCGGCGAGATTCCTCCATCCTGTTGCAACTTTCCTGTAGCTGTATGCAGGGACAAGATGTTTGTGTTCTCTGGTCAGAGTGGAGCCAAAATCACCAACAATCTCTTTCAGTTTGAGTTCAAAGGCCACATGTGTGTATCGACTCATGCCTCTGTAGCCTGTAGTTCTCGGCAGCGCCTCACGAGACTGATAATTATCTCATATTCTCAGGTGGACGCGCATCCCAACAGAGCACCTGTTGCGGGGCTCCCCTCCACCCCCCCAGAGACGTTATGGACACACTATGGTTGCCTTTGACCGCCACCTCTATGTATTTGGAGGTGCTGCCGATAACACGCTGCCCAACGAGCTGCACTGCTACGATGTGGATTCTCAGACCTGGGAGGTGATCCACCCCAGTCTGGACAGCGAGGTAGGAATCTAATGCTGATATGCTAATGCTAATATTTGATTGATCTTTTCTGCATTGTTAGAAAAAAAAATGCTGTAAACTTGTGTTGTGAACATGTGCCAGTTTCTACAAATGCATTTTGTTTGGTTATTTAAGCATTCTGGATTTGAAAAGTGTTTTTTTTTGTCTGTGCCACTCAGATGCCCAGTGGGAGACTCTTCCACGCTGCTGCCGTGATACAAGATGCCATGTACATCTTTGGAGGAACTGTGGACAATAACGTGCGCAGTGGAGAAATGTACAGATTTCAGGTTTGTGTCAAACACATTCTTTGTTGTCATTTGGCGTTTAACTCTATATTCAGTATTGTCTGCTATTTCTGACTAAGCAAAACGGCAATAATGGCACACGGTGTTAATGAAGTACTTTTTCAAAAGCGTTTTCACTCCTGCAGTTCTCGTGCTACCCAAAGTGCACTCTGCACGAGGACTACGGTAAACTGTGGGAAAACCGTCAGTTCTGTGATGTGGAGTTTATTCTGGGCGAGGTGAGGAAATTTGACCTTAGTGTTGTTGGAAAACACTTTATTCTTATCAGGTTTTTTCATCCTTTTAAAATCCTCCTGCTGTTCTCAGAAGGAAGCGCGCGTGTTGGGCCATATTGCCATAGTGACTGCAAGATGCCGATGGCTGCGTAAAAAACTCTTGCAGGCAAGGGATAGGCAACGACAGGTTTGGACACTTTATTTCCAAAAGAAATATCTCTATGCTTTAGAGAAACTCCAGCTGGGAAATAAATATTTCTTTTATTTGTGTGCAGAAATCTAAACAGGAGACTAGTGAAGACAGTGACGAAGCCGCCTCGAGGGATCTCCCAGCAGGCCACAGGCCATCAGGCACCCAGCCTATGTTAGAAGTGTTCATCAGAGAGGCGGAGGCCCAGCCTTTTGAAGTCTTAATGCAGTTCCTCTACACAGACAAAATCCAGTATCCCCGCAGAGGTACCTCCGCCCTGCCAGTTGCTCTGCTTCTCAGGATTCAGCTGAACCTGCCGACACAGCGAACGCTTTGTCCTCTCTTTGGTTGCACCTCCAGGTCACGTTCAGGACGTTCTTTTAATCATGGATGTGTACAAGCTGGCCCTGAGTTTCAAGCTTTCCCGTCTGGAGCAGCTGTGCGTGCAGTATATTGAGGCGTCGGTGGACCTGCAGAACGTACTCAGTGTTTGTGAAAACGCCAACAAGCTGCAACTGGACCAGCTCAAGGTAGGCCTCCATCTTTGGAGTAGCACCAACTTCCAGTCTAGTTTTTACTCATTATATTTAACTTCCTTCCTCCTTCAGGAACATTGCCTTAATTTTGTGGTGAAGGAGTCACACTTCAACCAGGTGATCATGACCAAAGAGTTTGAACATCTGTCTACTCCGCTGATAGTGGAAATAGTCCGGCGAAAGCAGCAACCCCCTCCCAGATTGTACTCAGACCAGCCTGTGGACATCGGCACCTCCCTGGTCCAGGACATGAAGGCCTACCTGGAAGGAGGCGGCCTGGAGTTTTGTGACATCATCCTCCTGTTGGACGGACACCCACGTCCGGCTCATAAAGCCATCCTGGCAGCTCGTTCAAGGTCTTGATGCAGTTCACCTACATTTGTGTATGTTGTGACGGCGTAAGCAACGTTTGTATTGTGGCTCTGCAGTTACTTTGAGGCAATGTTCCGCTCCTTTATGCCTGAGGACGGCCAGGTTAATATCTCCATTGGGGAGATGGTGCCGAGTAAGCAGGCCTTTGACTCCATGCTGCGATACATCTACTATGGCGACGTCAACATGCCACCAGAAGACTCTCTGTATCCTTTTCAAATTCAGACTGTCAACAGTTACCGCAACAGAAAACATTCCCAGGGCAGTTTGAACATGTTTTCTGAGCTTATAGTTGTACAATATGAATTAGATCACGTCCCGTCTTGTCTCATCTTCTGCTTTACGGGTCACAGGAGCAGCAGCCTAAGCAGAGATGCCCAGACTTCCCTCTCCCCAGACACTTCCTCCAGCTCTTCAGGGAGTATTCCGAGGTGTTCCCAGGCCAGCCAAGAGACAGTCTCTCCATCGTGTCCTGGGTCTGTCTTGGGGCCTCCTCCCGGTGGGACAAGCCCGGAACACCTCCCTAAGGAGGCGTCCAGGGTGCATCCGAAACAGCTGCCCGAGCCACCACAGCTGGCTCCTCTCGACACGAAGGAGCAGCAGCTCTACTGGGAGCTGCTCCCGAGTGACTGAGCTTCTCACTCGATCTCTAAGGGAGGTGAGAGTAGTAAATAGAGAGCTTTGCCTTCAATCGAAGCTCTCCCTACCATAATGGTCCGGTACACCGACTGCATAACTGCAGAGGCTGCACCGATCCGCCTGCCAATCTCACACTCCTCCACATGAGGCAGCACTTCTCCACCAACCTGGAGAGGGCAACCCACCCTTTTCCGGTCGAGAACCATGGCCTTGGATTTGGATGTGCTAATTTTCATCCCAGCTGCTTTGCACTCAGCTGCAAACCACACCAGTACATGCTGGAGGTCCTGGTTTGATGAAGACAATAGGACATCATCTGCACAAAGCAGAGATGAAATCCTGTGGTTCCCAAACTGGACTCCCTCCAGCTATGCCTAGAAACTGTCCAGGAAGATTATGAACAGAACCTGTGACGGATCACATCCCTTTTCTGAAATGAGACAAACTGAGAGGAAGTGTAATGGCAGCACGAATATGCTGTATTTGAAACCCCTTGGTTTTTATCCATACAATCAGAATTACGTAAGTATGTTGATTAAAACCAAGGTTATGTGCTGTATAAACAGATTTGAAGGTTTCATGTTCAGTAGACAAGCGTTTCAGGTCCCAGTCTGCCATCTAGTGGCCATTCATCTAACTACACATGAGGTCTTATGTCTAAATTGACATGTAGATCTTGCTTTTTTTGCTGTTTGAATTTTCAGCTAAATTTCCACATCCTTGACCTGTGATAAACAGCTATCTATTTGCAGCCCCATATTATTATGGGTTTTCCAACAACAGGCTGCAGGCTTACTGCAAGCAGAACCTGGAGATGAACGTTACTGTGGAGAATGTTCTGCAGGTATTAAAGCCGAGGATTTAAACATAATGTGCCATGCCACAAATTATTTCTTCTCTCACTTTATCCCTTCTTTTCTCCTTCAGATTCTAGAGGCGGCTGATAAGACCCAGGCTCTGGACATGAAGAAACACTGCCTGCACATTATTGTCCACCAGTTCATTAAGGTGGGTGGGCTTGTGGCCGGAGTCCTGGGGGTTTGCTGCCCACTTGCTGCAGCTGAGCTAACCATATAGGCCACATTAGGCCTCCTAGTGGAAAAGCCCCCATCTTGAGCGTAGAGAGGAGACTGTTTACAGTCCAGCCGGCTGTACAAGCACCTCAGAACAGTCGGGGTCAAAGTGCAACACCGATTATTGCTTGTTTTTCAAACACGTAACAAAGCGCTCAATTCTCCCTCCTTCAAAGGAATTCTGCTAGTGTTTCTGTTCCTGCTTCTTCCTGTTTATCTTGAATTTTCATGCAGCCAAACAGCTTATTTCTCATTCTACTCTCATTGATTTTTTTTTTATTCATTTATTTTTTCCTTTTTTTAAATTTACGGCACTTATTTTTCCCCCCTCTCCTCCCCTCCTGAAGGTATCCAAGCTCCCCAACCTGCGATCTCTCAGCCAGCTGCTGCTTTTGGACATCATTGAGTCTCTAGCTACTCACATATCAGACAAACAGTGTGCCGAGATGGGCTCCGACATTTAGGACGCCGCTCACACAGAAGCCATACATCTCTCCTACATTCCCTCTCTCTCTCCAACACACTGTGCTTTTCTTTATGTTGGACCTCGCATGTTTTATTCAGTGTTTTTGATCACTTTAAAAACCCCTTCAAGTTTACCTGTGCACTTATTTATTATGCTGAAGAAAAGAAGCCAGGAAGGTTTTTTTTTTATCTGTCACGATTGCTTATTATTGTCATTGTATGTATTTTTTATAGGTTTTGACAACATTCAGCTGTTTTACATTATCTGCTTAGATAGTTAAAACAATTACACTGTACCATGCACTCCATTATGTACTTCCTTTATTCTCATATCTAACATTTAAAATGGCTGCACTTAATGCAAGTTAATTAAAGTCGATATATGAGGTTCGACACTATAATTACATTGTAATTTAAGGGGGAAATTCACTGGAACAGGTGGTTGTAGCCAGTTACAAATAAGTGTTCTAAACCACAAACGTGGTTTATCCGTGACATCCGTTTGCTTCATGTTCAGATTTAAAGCCTTAATAAATCTTATATGTTTGGAGAGTTGTCACAGACTCTTATTACAGTTAAGGCGGAGTGTTTTAAACTGATGCGTCAATCCCAAAACGCTATCACCTTATTACAATTGCACGCTCCCAAGAATTTAAGAATCCCTGTATAAGGAAACAATTCTGGCTTTGAACCGGTGAAGGTTAATATCTTGACCTTCCACCATGGCCTTCAGAGGTTTCAGTTTCCACTGATGGGTGGCGATAAGGTGGGACAATGCTTCTCAGTCCGAGAGGCAGGATTCCATTTCAGCGTCTGCACTTGCAGGTTGTGACCCCCCCGAGCCGCCTTGATGACGGACGCTTTCATGACATCGTCTCAATGTAAATGTTGGACTAATGAAATCATTGACTTCGTGAGAGTCTTGACAAACCAAAAGTTCACTTTTAAAAGTCTTAAACGTGATCACGTTGGCGTCCGGTCAGCGACTTTGCTCCCGTAACCACAGGCTGGAGAAGAACAATCCTCTCCCCCACGTTCAGGTTCCTCATATTTCACTGATTTAAACGCACTTGTGCGCACGCAGGCCGGTGTCCCCGTGCACGTATCTCGTTTCATGCACAGACAGACTTCGTTGTTCACCGTGAGGATATTAAACACACCTGAACAGTGCGCCTGTTGTTATGCCGCAGTCCGAGCTGAATTTCCATGGTTCAGGCTTCATTAAGGAGGCTGAATATGTGGGTTTGGTCGTGTTGGGGCTGCTCCTTCAGCGCTGGGATGAGCCTCCACAGCCGTGAAGACAGCGGTCCCGGGCAGAGCCCAGATGGGTCTTCTAACCCCAAAAGTCATGCAGAGGGTTGCTCTCTTCTTGACCTTCGGCGGCTGGGTCACCTCTCTCGTTACCACCTTCCTTCCGCTGTGGAAGACAATGAACTCCGACCTGAACGAGGTGGAGAACTGGTTCTCCGGGCTGTGGCACATGTGCCTCTACACCGATGAGGTGGCCATACAGTGCAAGGCGTACGATTCCGTCCTCGGACTCCCCGCGGACCTGCAGATCTCCAGGGTTCTGATGTCGGTGTCCATAGGTGCTGGAGGTCTGGCTCTGCTGGTGGTCTTTCCAGGGCTGGACGGGGTGGACGTGTGCGTGGAGCAGCCAGGACTGAAGAGACGGATCCTGGTTGTCAGCGGGGTCCTGGCGTGGGTGTCCGGCCTCACCACCCTGGCTCCTGTCTCTGTCGTGGCCTACACGACCGTGGTGGAATTCTGGGACCAGGGTTTTCCTGATGTGATGCCACGCTGGGAGTATGGAGAGGCCATGTTCTCAGGATGGTTCGGAGGTTTGGCTCTCGTCATCGGAGGAACTCTGTTTTTTGTAGCTGTGTGTATGGGGAACTTCAGCCAAAGACGACTGCGTGAGCCAAACGGCCCGGAGCTGAAGCCCAGGCCCAACAACTACCTGAAGACAGAGGTCCTTTAGAGTTCCCACTCATCAAATAGTTGTTCCATCAAAGTTTTTACGAGTAGATAATAAGATACTAAGTGAGCAGATGCTAAAACCAAAGTCTTCGGGAAAGAGATCGAGAAAAGATCCCAGGTTTTAGTCCCCCTCTAGGGACTCTCTGGAGTTTCCACGTTCCCCAGGGACACCAGAGTTCTCCCCAAGTCCAGACCGTCCACATTAAGGCAGCTGGAGGCTCTGGATGGACGGACGGACAGATGTATGTATGTATTTTCACAGTGAACTTATACAAAAGTGTGTTTTGTTCTTTGGCTGATCAAAGTATTATTATCACTTTATATTGAAACACTTGTTTGTCTTTGAAATTAAAGATTGTTATTGTCAAAGCTGCCGTGTCTCCCCTCCTCAAAGCCTCTTCTGTTCACCCCGCCAGTCACATAAAACTAAAATAAAGCAGTTTAACAGTCCTGTGCACAGTATTTTATCATCTTACATTTGTTAAACAAGTGATAAAACGCCATTTAATCCCAACACGACCCTCGTCTGAACCCTGAAGGACTGAGTGTCGGGTCTCTGACAGAACAACACCTGACTGCTCGTCCTGTTGTCCATCCGGTTTGACGACATGCTGAGAGCAGCGCAGCACGTTGCGTCTGAGCGTGCACAACAGTGGGGTTATCAACCCAAGTCTGCTGCTGCTGCTGCTGCCTTGCCGCTGGCGCTGTTTCCTCGGGGTCGCGGGGGGGGGGATGACCTTGCTACAAAAGGAGGATCCACCCATGTCTATTAGATCCACGTCCAGGGTTCTCTTGGGGGGGTTGGAGGTTTGGATGAGGTGGAGAGTCAAAAGAGTTTTTAAATGTCTGCCTGAGGTCAGTAATCTGTGATTGAACGTCCACGGTGCAAGGAGGCAGCTCATGGTCGGACAAGCCTAACTGGTGGGTCGGGTCCTTGAAATCTGAAAAGGTCTGAACAGAAAAAACAGGACGAGTGAGCAGAGATCTTGGGTGGGGGTGGGGGTGGGGGTGGGGGTGGGGGTGGGGGGGGATCAGGCTACGTTAGCATCCCCTCAGCAACTCCATCAATACTGGGTTCAGCTGAGAGGCTGGCCGAGGTCCCGCCTGCTGCATCTGCAAGCTCGGCAGATTGAGAGGGGCGAGAGAGAGAGAGAGAGAGAGAGCAACTCCCAGGACTACTGGAGGGGGGCACACACACACACACACACACACACAGACACATGCACGCACACACACGCACACGTACACCAGAGCCTCTGCTGCATCAGGAGGCAGCAGGAGAGGAGAGAACAGGAAGACGTACGTAAGGACGGACCTAAGAACAGTGGACAGTGGACCCAAGAACTTACCAGGGAGTGGGCCCACGCTGCTCAGGATAGTCGGGTTAATGTGTTTCGGCGCTCCGGAGGGGCTGCTGGGAGCCACAGAATCTGACGGGACCAAGGTGCCCCTGCCCCGTGTGCTCTGGTAAGCTGATTTATTCCTCAAACAGTCATAAAACGTAGCCCTGTAGCCGCCATTTGACGTGTTTAGGAGATTTTCTGTGTCTTTTGCTGACACAAACTTATGTGGGAGTTGCTTGCACGCCCCCCCCCCCCCCCCCCCCTCCTCCTGAGGGACTGTGGTGCAGCCCTAAAATCCTCATTTTCACTCTCAGCTGTAAATGTGGGGGAGCAGATCAAACACTCCAAACAGGTCATTGTGTTACATGGGAGCACGGCCCCTCTGGGGGGTGTACACCCCCAGTAAATCACAGGTCCGGTTTTCCATGACATCATGGAGAGGTTATCGCTCAGCAAAACTGTGATTCAGCCAGTTTCACCTGTCGGTTTGAGTGCAGTCGGGGTCCAGTTCAAAGGAAACACAAATGCAGGGCGAAAAAATAGTTCCCCTTCGAGTGGAGAGCGAAGGTTTATTTCATGTTTCTGGTCAATTGCAGGCAACATCATGAGTGAATTCTGACCTTATAGTCCTAGATTGTGCTTCTTCCTCTGACCCTTCAGGTCATTTCAGAGCAGGAAGGGTGCAGTCCTGAGCACAGGCGTGGTCAGGTGGCGGTGACGCAGCCGGTGGGTGGTCAGGTCTTTATCAGCCATTCAACAGTCCTCATCTTTACCTGCTCACTTACCTGTCCAACCAGTATTAAATGAGACACACATTTGTGTCGTGTGTGTGTGTGAGAGTGAATTTTTCCAGGTGTTGTTGCAGTTTTAGGGTCAGTAAGGTCAGAAATGAGGATTAGGGGTTCAAAATAGCTTCTTTGTAATGTTTGAGATGAACATTAGGTTCTGACTGATGTTTTTTTGAGACATATATGTTTCTGACTGAATTTGTTCTCGTCTTGTTTCATAATTCTCCCCCTCCAACATTCCTGCAACAGGTAATTCCATTTGTCGGGAAGTGACATCCTGTTTACAGGCAGGATTATTAGCATCTGCGTCATATGTTGTGAGGACCAAATCTGCTTAACCTACTTTGGCTTTGCGCAAAATATCAGGTGTCAGTTACGCCTCTGGGATGGCAGCCGTTTGTGATCTGATTCATCAGAATACATCAGTCCAATCTACCTACATAGGCTAATGAAACCAATGAAACCAAGGTGGGGGTCGTATTTCACCAGTACAGAGGCCACAGTTTTATTCTGTATAACTCAACCATAACACAGTATAACACGTGAAAATAATGCACTGAGAAGCTAATAATGGATGTTTAACATGCTTAGTAGCTAATGGACCATCCAAAGGTGCCCATTACCTTCTGAAGGGTGGGGAGCTGGAAGCAACAGCTTCAACTGTGCGTTTACACAGAGATCCAGCTTCTACCGCGCTACGGGAGTGTATCTGCAATAACGTGAGAGTTCTACGAGCAAGAACACGGTTTAGAACATGGCTGCGGTCGCCTGGAGGAAAATCGCTCCGTTCCTTGTTTGTTCCCTGGAACTTTCTCCATTCAGCACGACGAGTTCAAGGTCATTAAGATGTGCTCGGAATATCAAACAGTTCCTCCGATTGTTCCTTTGACTGTACCTCGGAAGGATCCCCTGGCGATGGAAACACCGAGTGCTTCCGTGTGTGTGTGTGTGTGTGTGTGTGTGTGTGTGTGTGTGTGTGTGTGTGTGTGAAAAATACCAGGAATGGCTGAAATGTGAGGGAAATGTGGCAACAGAAAACCCGGGGATGGGGGGTGGATGAGCAGGGGGGAGGGCTGGGGTCGGTGGGGCTGAGAGGGGCCCCTCTTCTCGTTAAAGCTCGGTGTGAGGAGAAAGTTAATGGGTGTTGGAGTGTTGTTAATATTTAACGGTTTCACTACAATATGCATGAGCAAAGGTAACAGCGAGGGGGGGCAATGCTCCTAATTAACACCGATGTTTCCTCTTTACGAGCGCTGACGTGCTAATGTCTCTGACCTCGCTCCGTCTGTCCCCGCAGAGCACGAGCAGCAGCGTAGCGATGGCCAGCGTGGCTCTGCGGGTTCTCATGGACACACTGCTGAGGATCTGACCGCACCATCCTCCCCCCTCCCTCGTCCCCGTCTCTCCGGGGGTCCCTCGTTTCCAGGCCCACCATGGGAGGATGCTTCTCCAAACCCAAACCAGGTAACCTACAGCTTTCCTGATCCTGTAGGTGACAGGGAATCAACACTGGGTGATGCTGGGTTAAGAATTACCTTTGAACACAAGAGTCAAGGTCTATTACACGTTAATTACACATGTATGGGCTTATAGCAGCCTCTGTAAGGAAGCCATTTGAGAAAATAAGTACAAATATGTGACAAGAGGGGGGGTATATATGCCTTTTAGGGAGGGAGCAACTGAAACTCTTCTGTTTTATCCTCTTTCTGCATGAGAAAATGCCACGATTCACCTCTACTGTTACCGATGAGAATGTCAGTGCGTGTTAATAAACACGTGCCTGCTGCCCCCTCGCCTGCAGGACGCCCCCCCCCCCTTTTCTCCTGTGACTGCACTCGCTCGCATGATTTTCCATTGATTTTAATTAAGACTCGCTCAGCGGGAGAAAATTCCTGCCAGATTACAGTGTAAGAAACGGATGATCGGCACATTTTTCCAGCCAAGCAGAGGAAGCCTGCTGCAGCGTGAACGAGCTCCACCGCGTTTGCTGCTGTTGCTATCGCCTATATAATATAAAGATTTGAAAGAAAGAGCTCTCTCTCCGTCTCTGTTTTTTACCTTCAATGAAACTTAACTTCATTGCTTCCCAAATCCAGTTTTCCAGCCCAGCGGGGGAACTTTTGCTCTATGATGGCGTTAAACAGTGACGCGTTTGTGTTTCCCATCATCCCACTGTGTCATGCAGTTGAAGTTAAAGTGGAACTCTCCCTCTTGGATAAAGAAAAAGAGATGGACGGACTCTCACCGAACGGCAAAGCCAGTCCCTTCGCCGACTGCAGACCCAACGGGGCCCTGGGACACGGCTCGGACGACGACTCCACCCCGCTGGCGCTCTACCACAAACCGCGGGAATACGTGGAGGTGTCCGTCTGCCACGTGAAAGACCTGGAAAACGAACAGTGAGATATTCCCATCACAGGGATACGAGAAAGGTCCGGTCCATGACGGAGGCGGATCAACTCTTGTGGTTGTGTGTTTGACAGGATGCGGGAGGTCGACTTGGGAAGTGGCAGAGCGTTGCTGATCAAGCAGCGCGGGGAATTCTCGGCCATCGGCCACAAGTGTCCACACTACGGAGCGCCGCTGGTCAAGGGTGAGAGAAGACGGAACTGTCGGTTATCGTTCCAACGTTCCCGTCCCTCTGTTATACCGAACATCTTCCTCTCAGGTGTCTTGTCAAAAGGACACGTGCGCTGTCCTTGGCACGGCGCCTGCTTTAACATAGCGACCGGAGACATCGAGGACTTCCCCGGTCTGGACAGCCTGCCCACCTTCCAGGTGACCTTCCCACGCTGGCTTGGAACACCCTCGCCGCCTTATCGCGTCTCCGGGCGCCGTCGTAACGTTTGTCTGTTTGCTGCAGGTCAGAGTTGAAAAGGACAAAGTCATCATTCGCGCAAACAAGCAGGTAGGCAGATAACGATGGCCGAGGGTTTAAGGGGGGAAGGTCGAGCGGTCTAACGGCCGAACTTTGACCCCCGTTTCAGGCGCTCCAGTCGCAGAGGAGGTCAAAGGCGATGGCGCGATGCTCCGCTGTCATCAACTCCAGCACGGGATTCAGCCACGTCCTCATCATCGGCTCGGTGAGGCCAGTCCCCCCCCCCCCCCCCCCCCCCCCCCCCCCTCGCTTCCGTTTGGCTTCTCCCCCCCCCCTTTACGCCACGTGGACGCTCTGTGCAGGCCCGGCAGGTCTGGTGTGTGCAGAGACGCTGCGCCAAGAGGGCTTCACTGACCGCATCGTCATGTGCACCATGGACAGGCATCCTCCGTACGACAGACCTAAACTGAGTAAGGTTTGTACACAGAGACCCAAACTAAACAGAGAGAGCGCCGCCATGGCAACGGTGCACAAAGAGAGAGCCGAACGACGTCAATTCCCATAAGTAACCTTGACGGCGGCGTCGATCGGCTGCTCGCTGGTGCCCGGACGCATGGTTCTTTGGGTCCGTTTGTGCTGCGATGCACTAACTTGTTGCCATCAGTCTTTAGAGAGCACAGCAGAGCAGCTGCGACTGCGCTCCGCCGACTTCCTGCGGGACCACGACATCGAGCTGATCACGGAGAAAGAGGTGAGCCTCCCTTTTTTCCAGCGTTTGCTTCACCTCCCTTAGAGGGTTGGAGGACCAGAACCGTGATCAATAAGTGTTTCAGGCGGTGCTGGTCGATGTGAAGTCACGGTCGGTGACCTTTGGAGATGGCCTGAAAATGGATTACAGGAAGCTGTTCATTGCTACGGGAAGCAGGTGAGTACGACCTCTTGAGCGCTCACCGCCGCCACGGGGAGCGAGCTAACGCAAACGTGCTTCCATGTGTCGCGCGAAAAGCCCCAAACCCATGAGCTACAAAGGCCAAGATGTGAGGAACGTGTTCCATCTCTGCACCCCCGAGGACGCCAACAGCATCGCCCAGCTGTCCAACAACAAGAACGCCGTCATCGTAGGAACGTCGTTCGTCGGTGAGAAACATTTCAAGAGCCACGTTGAGTAATTCGGGAGATAAAAACGTTCCCATACGGAGCCGAAAGGTAAATGTTTACCAGGAACGGTGTTATTATGTGTGGAGAGCCATCGGCAAGGGCAGAGGTCAAAAGGTCATTCATAAACGGATTTATACCCTCTTCTTCCTCAATGTCTGTAATTCAACACAAGCCTTTTAAAGCTTCTGCCTCCAGTCTTCTCATTCCTGTGGTTTCCTTCAGTCTTTGTGTCATTTCCCCTGAATGACCCGAGCATCGTGCTCCTCACGGCTGCTGCTTGCAGGGATGGAGGTGGCTGCTGCTCTGACGGACAAGGCTCACTCCGTCTCTGTGATCGGGATCGAGTCGGTTCCCTTCAAACAGGCTCTCGGGGAGAAAGTGGGGAAGGCCTTAATGAAGGTAGAGAAGCACTCGGAGGGGAAATCGGTCGCACTTTACAGGCGCTCGCCATGATTTTCCTCTCTGCAGCTTTTTGAAGCAAACAGGGTGAAGTTTTACATGATGAGCGAGGTGTCGGAGATGGTCGGCCATCACGGGCAGGTAGAGCGGGACATCCCCGGGATTTCTTCGTAAGATCCAATTCATCTGAATAAAATGCAGCTCCAACACGTCTTGTCCTCGTCCCACAGCTGAAAGAAGTCGTGCTGAACAGCGGCAAGGTCCTGAGGGCCGACGTGTGCGTCATCAGAGCAGGTGACTTACAATGACAACTAACTCCCCTTTTTTCCGGTTACACACACTTAAACGTGCTCGTGTTAAAGACAAAACATGTAGCGAGTGTTGGAGCTCCTCACGGGGCCGTGTGTCCAGTCGGTATGATTCCCTGTCTCTGCCGCAGGAAGTGTTCCTGCAACAGGTTTCCTGAAGCAGAGCGGCATAAACATGGACTCCAAAGGCTTCATCACTGTCAACAAGGTGTGTTTGAAGCCCTGCAGCCTGTGGGATCGGCTGTTTCCCCTCCTTCGCTTCAGCTTTTGGACTTTCTCCTAGATGATGCAGACGAGTGCTGATGGGGTCTTCGCGGGAGGCGACGCGGTGACGTTCCCCTTTCCTCCTCGTAACAACAAGAAGGTGAACATCCCCCACTGGCAGATGGCTCACGTGCACGGTGGGTGTGTGGCAGCCGGGCCGGGCCGTCCCGCCAAGCCCAGGACCTTTGCCCAAGTTGTGCTCTTTTTTTCATCCTCAGGACGGATGGCAGCACTCAGCATGATGGACAGAGCTGCTGACATCAAGACTGTGCCTTTCTTCTGGTCAGCCATGTTTGGGAAGACACTCCGCTACGCAGGTAGGGTGGAAATCGTGAGGTGAGTGCACGGGTTCCCAATGCGCCACCTAGCGGTAAAACCCGGAAAATCACCGGATCCCTGGGCTCCTGTTCTTTGTTGACCGGGTCTCTGTTTATGAAGGTTATGGTGATGGATTTGATGACGTCATCATACAAGGGGACTTGGATGAACTCCGATTTGTGGCGTTTTACACCAGGTGATCTTTCATTGGATCTCTGCCAAGATAAAATGAAACTTTAGAAGCCAAATCGAATCATTGCTTTTATATTTACCTACAGGAGTGAAGAGGTGGTTGCTGTTGCCAGCATGAACTATGATCCCATTGTATCCCGGGTGGCAGAAGTCTTAGGGTCCGGCAAGACGATTAAGAAGCGAGATGTGGAGTAAGTCGCCTTCTCAAACATAATTCCTGTCACGGTCACAATAGCTGTTGTGTTCTTTAGCCTTCAGGTTTTACTGGGAAGAAAATTCATGTCAAATGTTATTATCACTGCAGGAAACTTGTGACTTTAATCACATGGAAAGAATTATACAAGCTACATTTGACTTTTGAGTACACCACAAAGCTCTTCAGGGAAAATATTGTTTGGAAATGGAATAAGGGTCAATGAGGGTCAAAACAATAAGAAAAATGGCCAATGACTGAAAGCCCAATTTTAGAGATGTGTGTGTCCGCTTGACATTTTTATAAATCCACATTGAGAAGTTTAACATTTAGCACTGACTAAATGACTAACTGTCCCCACGGTAACACCCAAATCAAAGCACACTCTCACGCGTGGATTTGAGCCTCCGTCTCACGTCTCCTCTTTCTTCTGCTTCTTGTAACGCAAACTGAAACTTTGAAGGATTTTAGCTCAGCTTGGCAAGTAAGAACACAAGTGAGCCCTTTCTGCTCCTTCACTGTTCACGTGCAGCAACATCGGCTCACAGCTGACTGTGTGTGTGTGTGTGTGTGTGTGTGTGTGTGTGTGTGTGTGTGTGTGTGTGTGTGTGTGTGTGTGTGTGTGTGTGTGTGTGTGTCAGGACCGGAGACATTTCATGGCTGATTGACAAAGGTTCTCAATGACCTTCTGGAGGTCGCGGGGGCTGATCCACCTCCTGACTGGTGGAGGTGGACTGGTGGACCAATGGTGCTGAGACAATGAGCCGCTATCCCAGTCTGGACACGCTCCCACCACCCTGCTGAGAGGACCGATGAGGACACCAGAGGACAACTGTGAACTCAGCTTTGTTACCTGATGGTACATTTTTGTCATCATTGGACCATTTTGGGGGGCAGAACACACTGAATCCTTCTGTCATTACTGGTCAGAACAACATTTGGGACTCGGTTGCTGATAAAATACCTACCTTTGTCCTTGAGACATCAGGAAGGACAGTGACCTTTTATACAAATAACAATGTATAGTATTGTACTATGCGTATGATCGTTTAAACCTATTTTAACTGGAATTGTATGCTTACAATAATACAAACTTGTAAACCCAAAAAAGAAACCTCACATCAGTATAAAAAAGTATAAAAAGTTTTAAAAAGCTGCACAGCCCAGACGTGGCTTTAATTTCTAAAAATGCATCACTATTGGATGACCCGACGCCTGTTTGTGTGTGTTAGCATGCTAGGAGAATCAGACTTTAGCCAACCCTTATAGATTTACATTCTAATGATGTATGTTGACGGAGAGGCTGTAGCAGCTGCATGATTATGTTCTGTTACTAACTCAGGGAACTGAGCTTGGTCAAACCGTGTTACTGCCTTAGAAATGATTGCCTTGCTACTTTTTCTCAAAATATTTCCTTTACCTGTATTAAAATGTTATTGTTTGGCATGAGGAGCATAGAAACTCTTTTTTTTTTTTACAACTAAACTTTGAATTAAAGTCATCCAACAGTTTCTCTGTCATTCAGCGAGTGTTTTTATAAAATAAGACAGAAACCAGATTTTTGCAGTTTTCTAGCAGCTCGATTGTTTCATTTGAGGTGACTGACACATTTTCAGACAGGACTGGCGAGTTGAATAGAATATAATATGATTTATTATTAAAATCAATGCATAAAACCAGTCAGAGATTAAAAGAACCTGATTGAGGATGTACATAAAATCATAACTGATGATTTCCCTAATAACACACAACAGCAACTGACACAGCTTCACAATCACATATATAATTTATCTATATTTCAGTCTAAAATACACTTCCCAGCCCTAATAAATATGTCTTTAAAAACTGGGTAAAACATACTGCACTAGCTTGTATGGCATAAAGAGTTCAGTGCTCATGGGCCGGAGGAGCTCCAATCAGACTCCGCCGTTCACCCGTTGACACTGTAATACTGTAGCTCCATGGACATGGAGACGTCTGATGGCTCCAGAAATCAGCGTTTTACAGTTTACGAGCCGCCTCTTTGGACGCAGAAGAACGTTTGCAGCCTGAGGCGATTGAAAATGCGAACGTCCGTGCGTCCTACAGAGGCGACGGGAGTGATTCGTTTTATAAATGCTTCAGGTCACTGTTGAGATTTTAAGCACCGAAAAAGGTTTTAATCACATGAACACAATCAGAGCTGAGCTGGTGAATTAAGGCACTCGTCGTAGCGACTTCTGCTGTTGGACAACAGAGCCTGTCCCTTCTGGCGTGACACGCCTGCCTGAGTAAAGACCACCTGAAGGTTTGGTGACCCTCAAGAGTGACACAACAAACTACGCACGCTTTAAAAGCGAAGAAGTGTTCCGGCCGTCTTCGGGTCAGAGGTCGTATTCTGCAGCGCACTGCTGGAGGTACCAGTCATAGAGCTTTGCCTGGGGAGTAAACAAGGTTCTGGAGTCTGTTCTTTCACATGTAGAAACATGCCTTTAAATTATTATCATGTAAAATAATTATCAGATGAGGCAAACTGCATTATAATAAAGAGCCAACCTTCTTAGTCTTAACAACGTCCTGGACGTAATCACTGTAACCGGTCATCATCTTCCTCTCCTTCTTCGTCAGGGTCTTATTATGGCGGCTGGGGAGGAAGAACAGCCTTCAGCAGGTGTCCCCAATCGTGACGGGTGGCTTTTATTTGCCTGTGCTGAGGAACACTTACCCTGCAAAATACTTGGCTAAGAAAAACAGGAGGTAGCAAAAAGCTCCAAAAAGGATCACAAACACAACTTGTCCGTCTTCTGGTATCCATTCCCATAAATACATGACGACGCCCTGAGACAAAAGACGCATTAAAGACCTTTTTCGGGGATGGCGTCATGACAGAAAACACCTCCGTCAGTCTGGGGCCTTACCACCAGAATGCTGATGGAGCGAGCCGGCCCTTCGCCCAGCAGCTCGTCCAGCTGCTCTCTGGAGACGGTGTTCGCCATCAGGCTGAGGACAAAGAGGGCGGGGAGGACGACGCCCAGAGCGCCGCACAGAAACGAGTGCAGCCGGACGCTTTTGTTGTACGCCACATCGGCTCTGCGTGCAAGCAAACGGAATCTGGAGTTAACATCAGCCTTCCGGCGCCCTCTGATCTGCTTTTTCATTGCATCCAGACGCCTCCGTATGTTTCAGGTTCTCCTTAAATGAGCTTCAGAAGAGAAAAATCTAACCTGTCCTTTTCTAATCTGCCACTGATGGTGGAACAAATGAGATCCGAGTCCTTCTCCAGCTGATCCAAAGTCTTCTGAACGGCCTGGTTGATGGTTTTCTCAATGGTCTGACACACACCGTCAATCTGGTTCACACAGCGGCTCGGCTAAAACATAAAATGTAAAAAAATATAGAATCATCGATGCAGTTGAAATATGTCTGTATCAAAGGTGAATCTGCTATTTGAAACTGTAAAACGTCATAATAAATCAAAATTCCGGCCACCACAAATTTATGCAAACCTTCTGCGGGTTGGGAATGTAAATTGTCGGCATCTCAAAGCCACATTTGTTGAGGCCTGGACGGCGACACAGCTCCTGAACTATCTGCATCATCACCCTCTGCAAAGGCAAACGCACGTGTCCTTTCATTCAGCTTGGACTCCCAGGACGGAGACGGGACAATTCCGAAGGGACCTACTTGTCTGTCGATCTCGCTACCTGCTTCGTCCGCCTTGCTGAGGTAGAACATCAGTTTGTCTCCACATTTCTCGCTCAGCTTCTCCACTATGTTGAGGGTGCGTTTGCACAGGGCCTGACCCATCGGGTCAAAGAACACAAATATCAGGTCGGCTTGTTCTCCTGCACAGGAAAAAAAAGAAAACACTCAATAATCGCCGCTTCAGAGGGACGTTACAACAGCAAAGACATACCTAACCACGTGATGGCGCTGTTGACATCAAAAGGGTAGACCATGTCCCCATCAACCAACCCCGGGGTGTCCACATACGTCACCAGACTGAACTTCTTCTGCTTGGAGGTGGAGATCTCTGCAGACAGGTAGTCCGTAACACCTGGAATACAGAAAGGCTGTGATGCTAAGACAAACCAGACAAACTTCAGGGATCAGGAACAGGGTTGAGCTCACGCTGCACTGACGAGCTTAAAACAGCAGCAGCAGCATCGTCGAGCGTGCTGAGATAACACACCAGTCATTCTTCCACACAGGAAAACATTGGACTCGAGTTCTTCACTCCGTTCCTTCGAAGGAGCCGTCTTGTTGTCATGGTTACACACAACAGCTCTTCAACTGGCAGCTTTAGCATGGGCCAGAGGACATAAAGCTAGCCAGTGAAGAACGACTGTGAGGCAACGATGCTCCACCACACGCCAGATCCAGCCTATCCCCCAAATCTGAGCCTCAGAAGAGATTCACTGTTTGGACACACAGCCGCATGCACGGGGGCGCACACACACGTACACACACAGGATGACAACGGTGCTGTTTCATTGGGAGGAGGCAGGTGTTAGCGATCAGCACAAATCACATCCTTGTGCTGCAGAGAGCAGGGTGGCAGCTATTGTAGCGCATTAACATCCTCCGATGTTCCCGTTACACCCCTGGATCAAAATATTAACGATGCTTCCAACTGCACAAAGCTCTAGGTAACTACAATAAAATAAACCTAAAAGTAAATAATCCCGCAACTCAAACACGAAACAGTCAACTCCTTCTGAAGGGAGTCTTCAGTGCCCCTGAAAAGTGTAAATAGAGTGAGGGAGATACTCGCTGGTGGGTGCCAAGTTCCTCAGGTGGATGTAAGTGACATAAGCGAGGCTGCCGACCCCCGTATGCACGGAGAAAAGGCGGCTAAAGGCTACAGTCCTGCTGCATTCACTGAAAGGCTGAAAACGAGATTCTGGGACTGAACCAGTAAAACCAGACGCAGCACAGACAAGTAAAGCATAAACTCCCATGCATTAAGCAGCCAAACCAGGGTAGCACCACGTCTAAATACAGATTAAAAGATTTTCCTGTAAGTTTAAAATCACCAAGTGTGTCCAAGCGGGACCAGATGAGACCCTCATAAGGATATAGGGCGAGTTCTTTCTGATGAGTCATCCTCAGTTGCTGTTACAGGTACACAGACGCTTCCTATTGTGGGTTCATCATCAGCGAACAGTTAAGATGGGAAAAAAAGGAAAGAGAAAAAAGTGGTGGTATTCCAGCAGCAGGTTGTGCCGAGGCTCCGCGGGCCTGCGCGCTCGGGGCTGCGGCGTCTCCAACGGCTGGGACATTTCTCAGCAGCTCCTCCTGACTCCGCTGCACTGCCGTCGATGAGGGTGTGTGACTCACGCACCATATCGAGAGCGCTCCCGTACGCACCCCGTGAACCCTTACTCTCCGCACGCTCGCTCGCTCGCCCGCCCTCCCTGCGCACACATACGTTATCCCCCTCCCATCCCGGCCGCGCCGGCGCTCCAGCGGCAGGCACACCCAGACTCGCAGCACCACCTCAGCATCCAGAGGCTCCAGACAGATGTTGACGCACAGGCGGATCAGACCAATTGTCTTTTTCCTGTCCGCCGGTCCGGTTTACCTCACGTATCGCCACAGCAGGATGCACTCAGGGTTGATTGAGGACTAACCGATGCGTCAAAGCTGTGACTCACTGCTGAGTCATTAAGGTAAAGCGTCTAAACTGTCAGTCAACGAAAACAAAAGGGGGATCCACGTGTTTCTGCACTGCAACTTGAGGATACTCGGGATTTCCGGGAGACATTCTGAGCACCGCCTTTGGGTCTGCGTCTGCAGCCTCCGCCCGCCACATTTTATCGCTTTATCTCCTGCAGACCTACACCCACATCTCAGCACAGAAGGAGCAAACTAAGGCGTGAACCTCAGGAGCCGCCAAAACGGTGACGCTGAAACGCTCGCAGGCACGAAACAGCACAAACTTTCACCCGACCGCTGAGGGAAAAACCTACCTTTGAACTCAAGCAGGGGTCGAAAGTGAGGATACAGGTGTAAGGTTGCATTCCCCTGTGAAAAGATATTTTAAAAGTCATTGTAAAAAAAAAAAAAAGCAAAACAAACGAACCCAAATATGAATCTGCAGTTGGATCTCCCGTCTCTGTGCTGCAGCTCGGCGCGCTTTAAGCTTCGCCTGTGCAGGAGAGATAAGCCTTCCGCTCTGCGGCCGTGCACTGCCGACGCACAGCGTCATTCGCCTTCATCACAGCAGGACGGGGGGCAGAGAGGCAGCGGAAATGGATGATGGAGGACAAAGAGGCAGGTGTCCCCTGAGCCTGTTCAGAAGCTGCAAAGACGCCTCCCTGCGTGCGCTCATGCAACACAGCCTCTCGCCAGAGCAGCAGGCAAGATGAGAAATCACCTCCAACTGAGCCGTTACGACGGCGCCGCTGCTTTATTGACCCTCCTCCTCAATGGAAGGACCGTCGGACACAGCTAGCCTAACCTAGGACACCGTTTCGATGGCGTTTTCAGCTTTCGGGAGCTTCTCCCGCTCTCCCGTGTTTCTTACCGTCAGCGACTCTCTCTTGCGGCCACTCGTGATGAACGTGAACCCCTGCGTTTCGATGGCGACGCCGGTCTTCTGTATGTGCTCCTCGACGTACCTGAAATGAACGGCAACAGGCGTCAGAGGCACGTGTGCGAGTCAGGAACGAGGATCTCGAACGCAGCAGCGAGGATCACGTTGATCACAATAACAATTCGCTTGTTGTCTTTCAGTACGCAGCAGGTGAGGGTGAGATCTGACAGATCCTTTTCATTTCACCTGTAGAGAACTAGACATCTTCCATATGAAAATCTATTAACATCAGTCGCCCTGCAGCATCTTTAATTTCATGCTGGGGCTCCACTCGCACCTTTGAAGCCGTGAAAGTCGTGATGAAATGATTAAACGAACGTGTCTGCCACCCAAAACTCTCTGCAGACCCTCACGCCACGTCTCATTTTCTCACCGTGCACACGTTAAGGTCGGGCGGAGCGCCGTGCACGTGGAGGCCTCGTCTACAGTTCAGCTGCAGGATATGTCAGAGGGCCGCACAAATGTTTCTGATTTAGACCGTCGTGGCGTGTCAGCAGCACCGTCCGGACAACAATTTAAAACCCATTAAATCGCAAAGCTCCTCAAAATCCCACATCGTCACGGAGACGCCCTGTCACGCGCGCCTGAACACACAAGGAACTTGGAATCAGGTTTCAGCTAAAACGCAGAGAGAAACTTTACTCAAAGAACTTTTGAATATGGTGTTCGTGTCGGAGGAATTCTGCTCATGTCAGGCAGCCTGGACCATCTCACAAGTCCGGGGAACAATGAAAGAAGCTGCTTTACCAGTTAATGAAGGAGCTCTTCCCTGCAGAGTGGTTTCCCATTATCATCACAATTATCTTTTTTCTGGGAGGCAGTAGGCGGACACCGAGGCTGCTCGCTATTTTCACCAGGCCTGAAAACACATACAGGAAACAGCTTTCAAGTGATGTAACTGCTTAGAAACCATTACATAAGACAGAAATGAAGCAAAACACAGCTCCAACACGTGCCTTCAGTTTTGGTTTAGTAAAACCTTTTTTAAAAGAAAAAAAAGGGGGGGGGGGGGTCAGTTGATGGATGTTGACGCTTGAAAACTTTTTCTAAATCAACAGCAAAAACAAATGATGAAAAAACAAAAGAACCATCCTACAGTAGAAACGTCTGGGTGCCAAAAAGAGGCTTAATGTCTCGTGTCCCCTCTGAGGATATAGACGTACTGTTATGAGATGGCAAACTCTAACATGTAAACAGCAAACGTGAAATGAACTCGGGCCTTTTAAAGGGAACTGCACGGTTGACTTGTGGGGCGCGCAGGTGCAGCTCGAACATGGGCGCTGCCCGGCGAGCCTGCAGAGCCCTCGAGTGCTCAGTGACATGTGTTTGACACGGACAGCTGCTGGTCACCCGACGCGTTACACGGCGGCTGCATTTCACCCTCACAATCCCCAGAAACTTCAGACTATGCACCACTTTAAAAAATAAAAAAAAACTTATTTAAACGCGAACCCAAACTGTCTTGACCGTATTTCAGTCTGAGCTCTGCTGTAAACTTTGACCCTGGTCTGCGTTACCGATTATTTACCGTTTTCGGCGTCCACGTATAAACTGTGGCATTCTTTCAGTATCCTTTCGCTCGGTGTGGTGATGGCAGACTCCAGGGGGTTCGCCACGGATCGGGGCTTCCTGCCCGACATTATGAACGCGGCCGAACAGACGCTTATCTATTTTTCCCCAAATCGCCGGGGGAAGGATTTCACTGTTGCACACAAGCGCCTGTTTGCTTGGCGCCCCCATGTGGTCAAATGTGGAATCTACCACAGAACCAATCTCTTAATGTAAAGGAAATTTTAAAGAATTGTACACTCTTGACTCTATTGGCAATCTATTGCTTTCATTCAAGACTTTACTTTTTTTATTGTCAATTACAACTCATGAAAACCCCTCAGAAACCAGAGAGATTTCTCAGAAAATTAAAATATTGTGAGAAAAGTTCCATGTTTTACAGTCAGTCATATTAATCAGGTAAACAATCATCTGTGCCAATAAAGCCCTGTTTTTCTTTCCCAGCAGGACTTGGCAACTCCATAAATTGTCAAAGACACCAAAACCGGTTGAGAGGCCATTAACCCCCCCCTTTCCTCCACGTGCAACAATAACACTGATGAGTTGAATCAAGGAAAGAAAACAATCAAGGAGATTGCTAAAACTACTGTGGGTCAAGAAACATTCAATGTCTTTGTTAGAACCAATGATGATAATGGTGAACCAACACCTTCAATTTGTGAGACAAATGGAGTAATGCCCACATTACCAGTGGGGGCAGTGTTATGATCTGGGGCAGCTGCAGTGGGTCAGGTGGCAACGTTCTGTTCTAAGGTCAGCTGACTACCTGAATATACCGGCTAGCCAGGCCTTTCCATCAAATTTATCTTCCCCGTGACACCCAGATTCCAAAGCCAGGATATGTGGGGCTCACGTGGTGAATGAGTAGTTCAGGGAGCATCAGACACTTTATCGGCAGTCGTCTACTAGGAAATTTAACAGCTCTTCAGGCTTCCATCAGCTGATGTGCAACTTTATACGTGAAGCATGAATGTGATGAATGGGCCCAGTGACCTGAACACCACTCAAGACAAAGCTACAATAGTATTCCTAGTGTTTCCTTAGACATCCTGGTGTTGCGTAACAGCCACGGACCAGTCCCCTTGTCTCACCAAAGCTCCAGTAATGTCAGGTTGGTTTCCATGACACCTTTTTTATTCTTTTGCCATTATCCGTTTTTGACCCGCAGCGACATCTTGGTGACTGCGTGAGTGATAACTGCTGCAGCGTCTAAAGAATCTCCTGGTTTATTGGGACGGAGCGCCCTGAGCTGTGAATCACATGAACCTCCCGAAGCTGCAGATCACATGCACGCCTTTCTAACGTCCCATTGTGGAGCAGCTTTATGAACTTTGAATAAAGATAACATCATCACATGCTGTCTGAGGCGGAATGAGTCGGCACTATAATAACTATTCCACATCCCTTATTTTATCATATCAGAGGTCAACTTTAACGTCAGTGACCCAAGTGCTGCAGGAGCAGGTTGGCAGTGTGTGTGTGTGTGTGTGTGTGTGTGTGTGTGTGTGTGGGGGGGGGGGGGGGGCGTCATCAGAGTGTATGACATCTGTCTCAAAGTGTGATCATCTATATAAACTTCATGCCACAATCACTTTGCATTGTTTAGAGATGGAAACAAGAACAGGATTGGGGGCTGTAATAACATAAATGCGTCAGTATTTAAGTCCCCCACCACCACCACCGCCGCCGCCCTAGGGGTTACAGTTAAAAGGATCATATGCTTCACCAACCACTAATCCACCACCATACAAGAGTTTCAGATTAGACGGTGCCTCCATCCCAAATGCTTTAGTCACACTTAATTTTACTGGCGTTTCAAAAATGAATTTGAACCAGGAATCTTTACAGCCCAAGAGAGAGGTGAGCTGTTCGCTTATTTGTATCACTCAAGTCTGAGTTGCTTTTGTTCCGATCCATGCGGCGGTCCTATCACATCATCTGTCATGCCTGCAGAGATTAGAGTCTACAGAATGTTTATTGGGCAGGATTACTATTCAGTCTTTTTTTAAAACTATACTAAACTATACTAACTAAAAACTATCTATCAAAGAATAAAACTCAGTTTTCAGTTTTTTGCATATGGTTTAACTTTCCATGACTTTTCATAGTTTTGATCTTTTGGGATTTTTCAAGTGGTGTTAAGTCCTAATTTCCATGTTTTGTATCGGTGCAGCTGTAAATAAAATCGTTTATTTAAATGAGGAAAAGAGACACAACTGGTCTGGCCCGGCACCTGGATTTTGCATTTGGTTTTGACCTGTTTTGCAACACAACAGGTTGTGTGTTTACTGATTTAGTGATGCCGTAGAACTATCAAAATATCTCCCCAACTCTCAGATGGGTTTTGGCAGAAGTTCAGCATCACATGCTGAATGGCGACCGAGCAGAAGCAATAGTGAGAAAGCCTGATGGAGCCTCAGATCTGATCCCATTAACAGAGGGGTGCAGATATAAGTAGTGACCCTGAACACACCACAAACTCTTTAGTGGAATCCACTTCTAATATCAAATATCATAACATTCAAGAACTTTGTGGATATAAGTTATTTTGCAACAGTTTTATTATTGCATTTAAACTGTACTTCAGCATCCATCCATCCATCCATCCATCCATCCATCCATCCATCATCCATCCATCCATACATCCATACATCCATCCATCCATACATCCATCCTCTACACCTTACCCTTACACACAGGGTGACGGCCAGTGGAGCTGGAGCCACCAGCAGCCAGAATAATCCAACCATTCATGCTCTCATTCACACCTGAAGGCAACAGAGTCACTCATTTGTTAGCATTCTTTAAAAAAGGAGACAAATACAAAGCAGAAGAATCCAGCCTCAGGGCCGTTAATGGGCCGTTAATGAGCCGTTCAGCGTTCTACGCTGAGGCAACATTTTTCTACTGTTACAAATCCATCAATTTCACACTATAATGTGGAGGGGTTTCTGCTCCCAGCAGTTATGGAAATAGGTTACAACAGTTCAATTGTACAAACTGGTCAGTCCTCGTGATGAAGTCATCCTCCCGTCAGATTTAAGATCCCTGAGAGCAAACACAGTATAGACCGACCTGGACCAAACACTGAGCTCAGCTGCAGCGACAAAATGCCAAAGGATGTGGGGGAAGAATATCAGCCGCTGCTTGTTAAAGAACCCAAAGCTGGAAAGAGGCCCAAGGTAGGTGGCGGACTTCAGAGTGCTTTCACACCTGAGAACCACAAAGCTCCGGGACTGGCTGCACTTCTCCGTCGATGCACTTGCTCTCGCCAGCTTGGTCTCGTTCTTTACCAAGTTTTTCAACGTAAACTTTAGCTCCCTGATCCAACCCCAAAGTTGACATTGAATATTTTGTATATGTGAGAAATATTAAAAAGGGAGGCATCAACCCATTATGTTAATATTTCGTGTTGTACAGTAGATGCTTGGTTGTTGGCAGGATCGTCTGAGCCGTTGTTAGTTTTGGCTGTTGTGGAGCCGGTTGCAGCTGGTTGCCAGTTAGCGTGATTGTGGCATCCGCGTTATCACCATCACTGCTGTTCCGGCTGAATGGGCACTCAGATTATTTGAAACTCAATTATCCGGTGTTTTTCCCCTCTCCTTTCGCGCTTGGCTGCATGAGCCAGGTTACGCTTGCAACCAATGTCAAACAGCGGCGAGTGTTCATTTTATTGTAATTTAGTAAATTATCTTTGATTTCTGAAATGTTTCATTTGCATCAGCTCAACCCCTGAACTAGAAGGCTCAGGGGTCGCTCTTTAGTGTGCAGACGTATCCAAGGCAACCAAACATGGTCCAGATCAGTGAATTCAGCCTTTATTCACTGATCAGTTAAAGATTAAAGGTTACCCGAGCGTATGTACATTCTCCATTATAGGGTTTATTTCTCACACATGATGAGGTTTGTACAGAAACACTCAAATAGCAAATTTGTGAGATGAACATGTGATGACTAGTAACAAGAATACTACATGTAACCTGATTTATGGGCTCATCGTTAATATTCAAACAGCTCTGTATTTAATATATTCTGACAACTCGCTGGCTGGAATGTGAGCAACAGGGAACGTTATAATTCTGCTCCATTAAACGGAACGTTTTGAAACCCGTCTTTAATCTTGGCCAACGGTGGTGGATCCATTCGCAGCAGTTCTCAATTTTCCTCTTTGAGGAAGCCGCTTAAATCTCTAGATCATCTGTAACATGTGGGCCTTGACTAAAGGCCCTGAGGAGGAAATAAATCTCTACTTCAGCATGAAGCGAAACGTGCGCGCACCCATCCCAACTGGTGTCACGTACTGGACGTCCAATCTGTAACTGGGTGGAGAGGGACCCATTTGAGAACAGCTTTTCTTGCCTCCTCTTGCTTCTGTGGTTCTTTCCTTCCTCTTCATCACAACAGCTTTTTCTTCAGTCCAAACCTCTGAAATCATGACAGATACAACCGAAGCACAGTCCAGTTTCTTCTGAGGGTACAGTGGGTGTGAAAGTGCTCGTGTCATGTTGTGTCTGCCTGTCTGTCTGTCTGTCTGTCTGTCTGTCTGTCTGTCGTCTGTCTGTCTGTCTGTCTGTCTGTCTGCTTGTCTGTCTGTCTGTCTGCCTGCCCAAGTGTTGGTTATCTCTGCTTTGTTGCAGGTTCCAAACAGAACTCTTCTGCTCGCCGGATGTGCTGCTTGTATTGGAGGAACCTTCCAGTACGGCTACAACGTGTCGGTCATCAACGCACCCACGAAGGTGAACGTGATTAGTGTCTGTCGGCTCCTGCAGGAGAGAGGGGAAGGCCCACGTGATTTATGATTTGACAGTAATGCTACTTTCCCAAAGTGGGACAAATAGTCATTAAAGTGACATTTGCAGGTAAAACGTGATCATAACAAAGTACGAGATCGTGATTCGGGATGATGAACGTGCACTTTGTGCTGTTGGTCTCCAGTATGTGCAGGACTTTGTCAACCAAACCTGGCTTGAGCGTTACAACACCATCATATCAGAAAGTGGCCTCACCCTCATTTGGTCCACTATCGTGTCCATTTTCACCATCGGAGGCCTGATCGGGGTAACAGTTGGTGGGACCTTGTCTGTGAAAATTGGGAGGTGAGAGGAGAATAAACTATAATAAACTCGTGGAACATCATCGCTAAGGTCTCTGTTGTAACGTTCCAGGAAAGGGACCCTGTTGGCCAATAATATATTTGCACTGACGGCTTCTCTGCTGATGGGTTTAAGCTACACGACCGGATTATTCGAACTACTCATCATTGGCCGACTTTTAATTGGAATAAACGCAGGTGAAAATTACAGAAATACAAAAAAAAATGTCCACATGAAACCGACTTTGTGAAAGCTTCAGTTAAAAGTGAAAGATCTGAAGTGATGTGAAGATGTTCTCACTTTTCAGGCATCGGCCTTTGTGTTCAGCCGATGTACCTAATTGAAATAGCGCCGACGGTGCTCCGAGGCACCATGGGAATGGGCACCTCTATCTTCATCACCGCTGGCATCTTGATCGGACAAGTGGTTGGCCTCCAGTACGCACGTGGAATGATTTTCAGGCAATATCCAAACTTTTCCTGAGCCACTAAATTGTGATATGATTTGGCAGAGAGCTCCTGGGGAGAGAGGAGTTCTGGCCCATTCTGGTGTCCACTTCATGTATCCCTGCACTCCTGCAGCTGGTCACGCTGCCCTGGTTCCCTGAGAGTCCACGCTACATGTTCATCGACCGAGGAGACGAGGAGGGATCTAAAAAAGGTCACCTGCAAACACTGGCCCGTGTGGTGTTTAGACTCTTCGGAAGAATCGAAAGTTTTAAAAGCTGCTGCCTCAGTTTGTCGTCTTAAGCGACTCAGCCTTGAGGTTTTGGTGGGTCGAGCATGTGATGCCGCTCCTTTTTCAAGCAACTAATGTGAGAAGAAAGTAATTATATGCACCTGGATTCTTTTTTTTAAAAACACACCCTGCAGCCTGATCAAATATGGAGACGATCATGTGTGGATAATACACCTAGGAACCAAAGTGTGTCATGTGCTTTCCTTTAGCCCTGAGGAAACTGCACGGCCATTCCTGGAATCAGGAATGGGATGACATCTTTAAGGAGAAGGATAACCTGGAGGGCTTCTGTGCCAAGAAGCCATGGGAGCTCTTAAGGGATCGCAGCCTACGCTGGCAGCTGTTGACCATCGTGCTGCTCAACTCGGCACAGCAGCTGAACGGCATCAACGCGGTACGTAGACGCCGCAGGGGCGGCCCTGTTCTTCTTTAAGACAGAGGACACCACCGGTGCTTAGCAATTCCTGTGTTTTTGTGTGTTTCCCTTTAGATTTACTTCTATGCAAGTTACCTGTTCAAAGAATCAGGCATCCCTGCTGAGAGGATCCCATACGTGACCATTGGCACCGGTGCCTGTGAATGCATCACCGCATTAACGTGTGTAAGTGTTGGATGATATTCATGTTCTTCTCTATCAGTCGTCCCAGAGGGACCGACCTCAGAGGCCCCTGGTGATGGTGGGTTGTGCTTCTTGCAGGGGATGCTCATCGAGTCTCTGGGAAGGAGGGTCCTCATCATGGGGGGCTACACTTTGATGAGCATCTGCTGTGTTTTATTCACCGTGGCCCTCACTTTCCAGGTAATTCATTTGTATACAGCAGCATGTCCAAAGTCCGGCCCGGGGGCCAATCACGGCCCGCAGTAAGATTTCCTACGGCCCGCAACTTCAGTCTTACAATGTATTATTTATGGCCCGCTGGCACTAACAGAATAAATAAATCACTAAAATGTAATTCCTCCTTTCTTGTAGATCTTGTAAAAGACAAGAGCAAAATTTACTTGTTTTAAACTTGAATGATAACAGACAACTTTGCATTACATTTATCAAACTCATGGAAATTTAAGGTATTCCATACAGTTCAGTGTTCAATGTTATCTGACTCTCCAGATATGAATTAAAGGCAGAATTGTGTTTTTAGAGTTGTTCACGTCTGCCTGAGTGGCTTATATTTGGTTACACTGCCATTTGAAAAATAAAGAGAATTGTGACAATGAAAATTGCTTTATAATAGTGTACATTTGCATGTAACTTTTCTGGTTAAAAAAACATCAGAAGGATCTACTGGCCCCCGGGCATCTTCACGTTATCAAATCTGGCCCTTTTTGCTAAAAGTTTGGACACCCCTGGTATACAGTGTCAGTTCACTTGACATGCATGACTACAGATCACACTCGTCTTCCTTCCCCCAGGCGGCCAGTCCGGTCATTCCTTACATCAGCATGGCCTGTGTCTTTGCTTTTATCCTCAGCTTCGGTTTAGGCCCGGGTAAGGAACCAGAATATTTTTTTGGTTTGAGTCCCTCAAACCAGCTGCTGCTGCTGGCTCCTCATGCGCTTCCTCCCTCCATGCAGGTGGAGTGACAAACATCTTGACCACTGAGCTCTTCACTCAGACGGCGCGGCCGGCTGCGTATGTTATCGCAGGGTCGGTGAATTGGCTCAACTTCTTCTTCATCGGCCTGGTCTTCCCTTTCATTGTGGTAGGTGTCTGGAGAAATCGATGGTGGAAATGTTTATGTCCCAGATTTGTTTCATCTCTATGTTCCTCCTGCTGATTAGAACCTAAATCTGTGTCCAGCTGGTTCTTGAAAGTGTGTTTTCCCTTCTTTCATTGATCAGATCGGGCTTCAGCAGTACTGTTTCCTGGTGTTCTTGGTCATCTGCTCCTTAACGGCGACCTACATTTTCTTCATCATTCCCGAGACCAAGAACAAAACATTCCTGGAAATCCAGAATGAGTTCCGCTCCTTCCGTAAGAGCAACTCCTGCCACACCGATGGCGTCAGCGCAACACTGATATCGACCTCTATGTGATTGTGCATAGTTTCAGGTCCAGACCTGGAATTTTTGTATCTATTTCACAATCACGAATGTATTCAACAAGTGTCCCACTGTCACATGAAAGAAAACACAACCATGATGGATGATGAACATCAAATAAATCAAAATTATTTTTTCAGAGTTGCATTCTAATAAGTGTTTCTCTTTTACCACCAACAAAGTTTTTTACTTACTGAGTTTATTTTCCAACAGTTGTTGACCAATCTAAAAACCTTATCCTGATATTTCAGCTTCTGATGTTTTATATGAATGAATATTTATTCATTAATATAGTTTATTTTATTTATGATGTTTTATTTTCATATTGTTTGAGAAAGGCACAGATGGAATAAGAGCTGATACTTGTTGTTTAACAGTTCGTGTTTAAAAAATAAAGATACTATGCTTATGTCACAATAAATATTCTCTCCATGCAGAGTGTACTAACAAATATTTTTAGAAGAAAGAAAAATTAAAGAGGCCTGACACAAAAACATCATCTTCATTCAATCACAACATAAACAAGGACATTTAGGAGTGTGATGAACAAGTATCTATTCAGTCCCCCATAGTGTTGATAGAGAGCCACTGGATTATCCATGAGTTACAGGTGAAGAGCTGAATTTCACCGCATTAAAGCAAACATGATGCACTCATAAAGCAGCCAGAGCTTGGTAAATATTCACAAGAAAATGAAGTCATTCGGCCACAGTAATCACTCCAAACAGTAGTACACCCCTCCAGCATGTGCCTCAAATTCTTGATATAATCAGCTTATCTCAACCAACACTGTGACCAGTGGTTTGTGAACAATAGGATTAGAGTACATTTCTTTCTTCACCTCAAATTCCTTTCTTTTTTTTGACGATAATATGATTTGTGTGAATACATTTTGGTCAGATATAACTCAAAATAAGTAAGGAATATTCTTAGCCTTGCGTGGAAGCTTATCAGTGAAACAAATCGCCAGAAGATATTACATTTAACAATCTACCTAATGCAAGATGCTGGATCAAAAAAAATTAAACTACTAAGTTACTATCAACATCACAGCAAGATTTTGGGTTGCCTTGGACAGTGCTTGTGTTTTTTTTTTAACATTTGGTTCATGGTTTCACACAATATGAAATATGAACTAGTGAAACAGTGGTGAGTGGTGAGTATGATGATGAATAGGGACAAATGTGAAGACGATGTAGCGTTCCAGTGCAGGTTTTACACTTGATCTTCGTCTACATACTTCTCTCCAGCAGGTGGCGGTAATAAACCTTAGTATAGATACAAGTCAAGAAGAAGAAGAAAAAGGCTCCTCCCACATATAATAATGGCGACGTAGTTGAGTGTCCATGCGTGTTTGTTGACATATATTTAAACGTCAAGATTAAGTTATATCACTGCTATTACAATAATTTTAACGATGTCAAGACTCATCGTTAAAAATCTTCCCAATGGGGTAAGTTATCCGAGCGAATCTCGAACACCCACTAAAGATAAATTCAGTTTGATCCACCTGTAAACGTGAATGTTTTCTGCAGATGAAGGAGGAGAGGTTCAAGTCGATGTTTGCTGCCTTTGGTACCGTGACAGACTGCTCTCTTAAATTCACGAAGGACGGGAAATTCCGCAAGTTTGGATTTGTGGGATTTAGATCGGAGGAAGAGGCGAACAGAGCTCTGGCACAATTAAACAAGAGTTTTGTGGACACGTCAAGAGTGACGGTATATAACAGTTATCTGATCATTGTTGGTGTCGTTACCTTTTGTTTCTGTTTCTGTTCTGACTGTTTCCAACCTGTCTAGGTGGAGATATGTAAAGCCTTTGGAGATCCGACCAAAGCAAAAGCCTGGAGCAAACATTCGCAGGTGTCACCCACTGACAAACCCTCCACCAACCTCAACCCTGCTCACACTGACAGCAAGAAGGTGCCCAAATACACGAAAAGCTGTTTTGTTTTGTTTTTAAATTTCAACAACCTTTTAATAGCGTTTATATTTTTTCCTGATAATGCAATTTCAAAAGCTAACACATTTTCTTTCTATGTTCAGAAAAAGAAACAGAAAAAGGAAACCAGCAGTACACTTTTAAACGTGAGTAAATATCTATGTTGGTACCAATTCTGGATACGGTTTAAAATCAATTGTTTCTTTGAAATGTCAAATCTGATTTTTCAGCTGGAGGAGGATCAGGAATTTAAAGAGTTTTTGTCAGTACATCAGAGAAGAGACCAAGCACCAACCTGGACGAATGACACTGTACAAACATCTGCTGCTGTTGGCATTCAACTAAAGAGTCAATGCAAGAAGGATGTCTCAGATGATTACCTCAACTTTGATTCTGACGACTCTGATGTTGCGGAAGAAGATGAACAAGCTGAAGAAGATGATGATGCAGAAGATGATAATGATGATGACGGTGAAGGTTGGTAATGGTGATCCATACGTTCACCTATAAGTTCATCTGCACATGAATCAACTACCCTTATTCTGACAGTCAGGAAGGCTTCCTGATTGGCTGACTGCATTTCTACCACTTCTGCTGTTTTATTTCATAACTTTTAATTTTAAATACAGAAAATATCATATTTAAGAATGTGTATTTGCAGCTATATCGTTTTCAAAGTACGTTTTCTTAACTAACTTGTGATGCATGAGATAAGAACTTAAATAAATGTGCAGTACTAACAAGGTCTGTCAAAATACTGTCAGCATGATTATATAATTAATTGTTATAATTTATTGATTTTAGTGACAACCTTTTTAATGCCTTGTTCCTTTTAGGTACCGATAAAGGAGCACTGACATCTGGTTTATCAGATATGGATTATCTGCGCTCTAAGGTGGCCCAGACTGTTAACACCCTGGAGGAAGAAGAGGAGAAGAGTGATGGTGAAGAAGAGCAGGAGGAGGAGGAGGGTGATGAGGATCCCATCCTTCTGCAGCACACAGACAGTGCCTATGAGAGTGGTGAAAACTCATCAAAGGCCAAAACCCCTGTTCTCTGTAAGACAAAGGAGAGCAAGATAAAAAAATCTGAAAAACAAGAGGTGTGCCCCATTAATAACAATTGTACAGAGGTACTGTGTTTCTTCTTCACATGCATTTCACGTTTGACATGTTTTCCTGCAGCTGGAACCAGCGACAGCATTCACTGTGAAGTTACGAGGAGTCCCGTTCAACGTGAAAGAGGTGGTCACAAAAGGGCGGCTGGCCTTGAAAGTCATCATTTTGATTTGGTATTACTCTGCACATTTTGCACTTTCTGACTCGGTTTTTATGACAGCTACAAATTCGAGAGTTCATGACCCCTCTGAAGCCGGCAGCAATCCGAATCGGAAAGAATGACAGTGGAAATCGAACAGGTAGGTTATTGTTTTGTTGAATGATAGAGCTTTAGAGTTCTTTAGATATTTTTCTCAGCACAGTGTTGATATTCTTCAGGATATGTGTATGTGGACTTACACTCCGCGGAACAAGTGGAAGCAGCCTTGAAGAAGAATAAAGACTACATTGGTGACAAAGAGCACATGCACTGCATGTCTTATATTTGAAAGCATTTAGTGCATATTACAGAATAAAATACAAAGAGCAAATATATTTTATGCATAACAGACATCAAGTAACTATTGGACCTTCTTAAGTAAGATACTTGGTGTTGAAATTAATAGATGAACAGCAAGTGGTTTCTCCAGTAATCCTGTAAATGTGGGGTTTCAGGCGGGCGCTACATTGAGGTTTTCCGCGTGGACAACTCTGAGAAACCCAAGAGAGACAAAAGGGACAGAGAGGTCGACAGGAACTTCACCAGGACTCTGAAGGAAGATGAAGAAGAGGAAGATGTTGCAGAGTCGGGCCGACTGTTCGTCAGAAACCTCCCCTACACCTGCACCGAGGAAGAGCTCAAAGAGCTGTTTGCCAAGCATGGTCAGAAAAGAACTGACAAGAATGTTTTCAAAAATGCTCTCTTTTTTAATCTGTGTTACTTTTTTAAAAGGACCTTTGTCGGAGCTGCACTTTCCTATTGACAGTTTAACCAAGAAGACTAAAGGATTTGCTTTTATAACATATATGATACCAGAAAATGCAGTGGCAGCTCTGGCTCAGCTGGATGGACATGTATTTCAGGTAACAGTGACATAAAAAAATATATGTTTCTGATTTGAAGTGTAAAATCGTCACACCGCAAATGAAAAACTGTTTTCATCAGGGCAGGATGCTTCACCTGCTTCCCTCCACAGTCAAGAAGGAAAAGGCAGACCCTTCGGATGCTGGGGCTCCCGGCTCTTCTTCATACAAACGACAAAAAGATGCTAAAACTAAAGCTTTGAGTTCCAAGTATGTAGATTCCTACAGGAATATTAGTTTCTGACAATTGAACTTACTTAATGCGTCTTTTTTAGTTCCCACAATTGGAACACTTTATTTCTGGGCACCAATGCAGTGGCTGATGCCATCGCTGAAAAATACAACACGACAAAAAGCCAAGTTCTTGACCACGTGAGCCACCACACATCTTATTCCTCTACATATTATCAGTTTTTCTTTTTCTTCTTTAATCATAAATCATCCCCATGATCTTTCTCTGGACTATCAAAGTGCAACAGTCAGCAATTCTTACAGGAAATAATTGGGTATAACTTTAGTATCGACACAATTGAACGCCTGCTTTGATTTTGCAGGAGTCAAAGGGAAGTATTGCAGTGAGGATGGCGTTGGGAGAGACACAGATTGTTCAGGAGACCCGGCAGTTTCTACTAGCCAACAGTGTCTGCTTGGACTCCTTTAGCCAGGTGTGTGATGTGATCTGAACGAATTCTGTCCGAATCATCTAAAAAGAAGAGAATCTCCCAGTGATTCTCAGCTGTTTCCTCATGTACCGGGTGTGTACAGGCTGCAGCACCGCGGAGCACAACAGTGATCCTGGTGAAGAACCTTCCAGCAGGAGTGGCGTCGTCAGAGTTGGAGGAGCTGTTCTCAGCCCACGGCTCTTTGGGCCGAGTGCTGCTGCCACCCTCGGGACTCACGGCCATCGTAGAATTCCTCGAGCCGACCGAGGCCAAACGAGCTTTCACTCGACTGGCGTACAGCAAGGTGCGCTGAACGTCTGACATACAGTGGATCCATAAAGGCAGAACGTGGGTAATAAGATTCCATTTAAACACATGTTTCTGTATGTGACAACTGCAGTTCCAACATGTGCCACTGTATTTGGAGTGGGCGCCAGGGGACGTGTTTGTGGCAGCCAAACAAGAACAAGAATCAGGTAACGTCCCAATGCTTAACAGCCAGCTGTAGTTATAGAGCTTTTCAACCGATGGGAACATTTGGTTCTGTCTCATTGAGTAACAGGAAAGGATGAAGGACTGATGGAGGAGGAGGAGAAGAAGAATGTCGAGGAGGAGGAGGAGGAGCAGGAGGAAGAATCTTCACCTGGTTCGACGCTTTTCATTAAGAATCTTAATTTCAGCACAACAGAGGAGACACTGCAGGAGGTACTGAGATTCATGGCCACGAGCCTGAGATTCTACATGAGACTTCTTTTTGTGTGGTGTTAACCTGGTTTATTATTTCAATACAGACATTTTCCAAATGTGGGAAGGTGAAATCCTGCTCGGTTTCCAAGAAAAAGGATAAATCAGGTGGGGATCAGTTGCATTACGCATATAGTACCTAAAATACATTAGTTGTAAAACCTTTCTTTGTCAGTTGTAATGAAATACTGAGGGGTTAGACTCTTGACAGTCTTCAATTACTCTAAAGCTCCTAAAGTTGAAAGGTCGTCAAATTAAATGGTCGCAACAATTAAAAGCTAACTGGCAGATTTTTTGTGAAACCTCTTAAATTAAAATTTACCATTAAATTCATTATATTGTGTGTAGAAGCTGAAGAGATGCTTTCTTTTTATCCCCCAGGAAAATCTTTGTCCATGGGTTACGGTTTTGTTCAGTACCATAAAGCAGAGGCAGCGCAGAAGGCCCTCAGACAGCTACAGGTTCCTCTATTCCTCTATCACATGTATGTTTGTTATTTGTTTGTTTGGCTAATGCCTGTTCTTCCCCCAGCATTGTAGTGTGGATGGTCACCAGTTGCAGTTAAAGATTTCAGAGCGAGCAACCAGGTATGAGATTTTTGACTTTAGGAAATTTTCTTTAAATAAATTCACAATGAAGAGTTTTACCAATAAACGTTCATATCCTAATGGAGAGGACGCTTCATTATGAGGCCAGATCCAAACACCAGTTACAGGTCATGGGGTTATAAAATGTTGACTGGGCATTTGGCTCCACTACACAGGAAAACTGAGGTGTCAAGCAAGAAGAAGCAAGTTGGAAAGAAACAGACAGGAACCAAAATCCTAGCGCGCAACATACCCTTCCAAGCCTCAGTCAGGGAACTTCGAGAACTTTTCTGGTACCTGGCACATAAACACACGTGTTCTGCCTGAGCTAACAGCGATGTTAATAATATAATACCTTCTTCTGTCATTTTAGTACATTTGGAGAATTAAAGACGGTTCGTCTCCCAAAAAAGGCTGCTGGTTCCGGGAACCACAGAGGATTTGGTTTTATCGACTTTGTCACCAAACATGATGCTAAGGTTTGTTTTAATCGGCTTTTATCTGTTTTTTTGTTTTTTTATCAAATGAAATCCTCAGAATGCACCTTATGAACATGAATGTTGTCCCTCTGTTTTTGCTATAGAAAGCTTTTGATGCGCTCTGCCACAGCACACATCTGTACGGCAGACGCCTGGTGTTGGAGTGGGCTGATGCTGAGGAAACGGTCGAGGCGCTGAGACGAAAAACAGCTGATCATTTCCACGGTAGATCTGCCATTCTCTATTTAGTCTGATATTTAATGGAGCTTTTTGCTTAACTTGCGTTTTTTTATATTTCTCATTCTCGTAATATCAGTGGCCAGTAAGAAGCAGAGAAAGACGGAGGTGATGGAGGGAATCCTGGAGACAATGGAAACAGTGGAGAAAGGACCCGACTGAGTTCCTGCGGGGTTAACGACATACTTCTAATTTGTGTTTCCAAGTTTTAAAATTGCATTTCTGTGTAAACTGGTATTTTACATATTAAAAGTCGTACGTTTTCTGTACTGTCATGAATCTCTGATTTGTTATTTGAACGGTAACCGGATGTACTTTTATTTTGTAGCGTCCCACCTTTATTCTTAATCACCTGACTTCCCTTGTAAACATGGCGGCAGCACGAAAGAGAGTGGTCGCCTTTGGAGGCTTCCCATCATTTTTAAATATCCTGGTGATTTTATCCTCGCTGTGTTCAGTGTTTTCTCTCGTTCGTGCCGAAACACGAAGCGCAGTTATTAATAAAGAGAGCGGACAGTTGTCCGTCGTGGACGGTTACAGAGAGGACTTTGTAGCTTTGGCCAAATTCTCTGATGAAATTAAAACAACAGGGTGAGTTGACCGCGTTTTACCGTGACAATGTTGTAAAAATATGCGATTTTATGGTTTTATAACATAATGGCTACGGCGACGAATTTGCTTTAAATGAATAGATTTCTATTACTGTATTATTAGCATGGCGCCAATGAACTAACCTCACTCGTGATTTGTAATTGTTCTTAATGTTTAACGTGTACAATAAGGGCTGGATCGGACCTGCAAAAGTAAAACACAATATGTTTGTGTTAAATAAGGGTAAAATCACGTGAACGGAGAATTGATCCCACAGTCGGGAAGTAAAAGAAAACTTGCAGAGCTCATCAGATAATGAACCCAAGAACCGAAAATGCTGACATCATCAAATCCAAAACCTTTGAAACAAATGTCTTTTTTAGAGGATGCATAACGGCCTTGAGAAGGAGTGAAACGGGGTTCTAATACATCTGCTTCTATCAGACAACTGATGCAAGTGTTGTATCATCTTCCATTTGTCCACTTTGTTTCCTCTTTGTTTCCAGTTGGTCTTTCTTGGAAGTGACGACCAGCAGTCAGTACAATGACAGCATTCAGGCGTACGCCGCTGGTGCCGTGGAAGCTGCAGTTACGTCTCAGGTGCGCCTCGTTCCGCTGCCATGTGTTGTGGAGAAATGACTGCCATCTAAAATCTCCACATGGGTTCATTTTAGCTCATCTATAAACACTGGATGAACACTCTGATGGACTACTGCGGGCCCTTCACAGCTCACAGTGGTTACTGCGAGCGCCTTAAAGCTTTCATCAGTACCAGCCTGGAGTGGATTCAAGACCAAATAGCGACACAGCCAAATTCACCATACTGGCATCAGGTACATGGGCTTTTAAGGCTCTTTTTTCAGGCACAATAACGTTTCTGATTTTTAAATGTTAATGGTCTGGAAATGAGTTTTTTTGTTTGTTTTCCGTGAGGTGCGTCTGGCACTGCTGCAGCTGAAAGGTCTGGAGGACAGCTACAATGAACAGCTGTCATTTCCAACTGGACCGTTCTCATTCAACCCATTTGGCTTCATGTAAATGATCATCTCTCTTTTTTAAATAAATGAATCTTGTTTGCTGTTAAGATGATAAATTTGCCATCTCACTGTTGTCTCTGTGTTTATTCATCTAGACTTTTCCAGTTAGGTGGAGATCTGGAAGACCTGGAATCAGCTCTGAACAAATCAAGCCAAACCCGTCCTCTTGGATCCGGCTCCTGCTCTGCTCTTATTAAGCTGCTGCCAAACCATAAGGATCTACTAATCTCACACGATACCTGGAACACCTACCAGTCAATGCTGCGCATCATTAAGAAATACATGTTTGCATTTAAAGTTTCCCCAGTAGGTAATTATTTACACACAAATAACTGACTGGTACTCAGAGATCACGGTCAGTCTGACATGATGATAGTTTTATCATAACCAAAAGATTTCTAAAACAAGAAATGTGCAAATTTTGTTTGCTTGTTATGGTGCTGTGAGGATTTTAAAGTATGTTGTAATCACATTTATTGTATATTTATTTCAGATGACAATCCTCTTCCTGGAGGAATTCAGGCATTTTCATCATATCCTGGATCAATCTTCTCTGGAGATGATTTCTATATCCTAAGTAGTGGCTTGGTGAGAACAGAGTCTTCCAAATTGAATGTAAAACATCGTTCCAAACTGCAGAATAACTTGTTACAAGACATGTTTTTACCTGTGTCTTCAGGTTACTTTGGAAACAACCATTGGCAATCATAATCCTGCCCTGTGGAAGTATGTTCATCCAACGGGAACCGTCTTTGAATGGTTGAGGAACATTGTGGCAAATCGACTGGCTGCAACTGGCAACCAGTGGGCAGAAATATTCAGCAAGTACAATAGTGGAACGTGAGTTTTATATACACCACCAATGTTATGGGCCTGTTTTAGTTCAGATTGGCTGCAGGAGCAGGCTTTGGTTTGCTGTCTGTTGTTTTTGGTTAATTAAGTCACCTTGTGTTGATAAGATTAGAAAAGAATGCGTGAGATTGGACTATGAAATGGAACAGGCGTAAACACAGCCACACGAACAGTCTTTTTGTTTACACAGTATTGATAAGGTCAACACATGTAAGTGAGAATTCAACATATGTAACATTGAGTATATACCTTCAGTAAGAGTAACATGGATACACAGTAATAAATGACAATATACCGACCAATCTGCTTTTGTGTGTGTGTGTGTGTGTGTGTGTGTGTGTGTGTGTGTGTGTTTTCTTGTGTGTGTGTACACAGGTATAACAACCAGTGGATGATCGTGGACTATAATCGCTTTACTCCAGGGCAGACCGGCATAAAGGAAGGACTCTTTGTTGTGCTAGAACAGATTCCGTAAGACTATTTGTAAAAAAAAAATTCAGCTTCTCTACTGTTAATGTTGCTGCTTAAACTATTTTACTTACTGTTTTACAGGGGACTCATTGTTAGCACTGACAAAACCCAAGAATTAATGCAGAAGGGATTTTGGGCAAGTTACAATATTCCGTAAGTGTCGCACATATTGGCAGAAACATGCTTTAGTTTATGTCTCTTCTGTGCTTCCATGTGGTGTACGTCTGTCTAATGCTCTATTTTTAAGGCCAATTTGATGTTTGATGATTAACGTTTAAGTGCCTCTGTATATCAATTTGTTAATACTTAAACACTTCATCTAAGCTTAAAAATCCATTCATTATTCAACCTATGAACCTAAGGTTTGTTTTAAGTCTTGAATATAATACATGCACCCTAAAGTACTTGCTATATTGTTGGGCTCAGTAGGAGTGTCCTATGTTCATGTCTAGGTACTATGTGGACGTATTTAATACAAGTGGCTACAATGAACTGGTTGAGAATTTTGGCTCATGGTTCTCCCTGGATCATAATCCTCGAGCTCAGATATTCAGGAGAAACCAGACAACGGTGACAGATGTGGACTCGATGATTCGGCTAATGAGGTTGAGTTTTCCACAGTTTTTATGGAGAATAACTCTGTCTTGGCCTGCATTGATGGTCATGTGTGAAGAGATGTATTTTTCCACTCATCAGGTATAATAATTTCAAAGAAGATCCGTTATCACAGTGTGAAGGCTGTGATCCTCCTGCTAATGGAGAGAATGCTATCTCGGCTCGATCAGACCTGAATCCAGCTAATGGAACATATCCATTTGGTGCCTTAAGACAGAGACAGCATGGAGGAACAGACATGAAGGTTTTTTACACAAATTTTTTCTTTGTTTTTCTGTCATTGTGAACATTTTTATCACAGAAAAGTAATGTGTTTGTCCAAATGCAGCTGACCTCCTACGAGATGTTTCGTGATTATGGACTGATAGCTGTAAGTGGACCTACATGGGACCAGGTGCCACCCTTCCAGTGGAGCACCTCCCCATACAAAGACCTGCTGCACATGGGTCACCCGGACACTTGGACATTTAAGCCTATTACAGTCATTTGGACGCCTTAATTATACATTGGAAGAGTATGACAACTATCTTGTCAATTGGTGCAATATGTTATGAGATAGGGAAATTACACTGATTATGTGACATGCCATTAATATTGTTGTTACTGATTCAAGAGAATGATCAACTGGCAGTATTACGCTGTTTGTAAAATGGACCCTCTTTAATTTGTTGTCAGTCTTGTTAACGAAACAAAATTCCTGTCGCTGTCCTTTTTTTAAAATCAGGTATGCTGTAGCTGTTAAACATTCGAGTAATGCATTAAAATTTACACTCTTTCGCTCACCCAGATGATGCAGTCACGTGACATGCCGTAGAGTCGAACGCTGTCGTAAATAAACACAAATGTCGTGAATGTATCGTTTTCTTCTGAACTTTCGAAGCAAATTTGCACTTCTGTCGCGACCGCCACCTGTTTAACAGCTGGGGACGTTTCAGCGACTACAAAGGTAATTTTTCCTTAGTAAGTAGCCAAGATATTGACCTTTGAATTGTTGCTATTTTATCGAGAATAAATTCTGTACTCGGGTGTGACGTTTAATAGAGTTTGCGGCTTGCTACGGTATTTTTGTGGCGTGACCGTTAATCTGCAATTAAAAGCGGCATTAAAAGTGTAACATTCTCTTAAGCAAGTTATGTTTTATTTGTCCTATGACGACTAATTGTTATGGCTGTTTTGTTTTCGCATTCATGGGCAAAAACGATGCTGTTTTTAATTATTTGGTAGACGTCAAGACATTTGGCAAATACACATTACAGCAACAGTTGTTTAACTAGTCCCTAATGTTATGCAGCGTACATTTATGCCACTAAAACCAAATAAAACATTAAATTTATTCTTCCGCTTCTGAACAGTTTCCTCTAAATGACAGCGGTACTTTTGTGTCGTTGCAGGTAAACGTGGAGTGTAATTATGGTTCTCTGCCAGTCTGTGATCAACCTTAGAGATAGTTTTTACAACAATCCTCCAAAGGCAACGTTTTTGTTGTGTCTGCTGGGTTTGGCTTTTTCATTCATTTGCCTCAGCTCTTACACTTACACTCACATTCTTCCGAACCCCGACACCACAAAGGTATGGACTCACCTTCTCATTGTTACATCATGTCGAAGCTGATTAAACATATTTCAATAATACACTTCAACTTTGCTGCAGGACTGGAATCATCTCCTCTCATCCTTATCACAGTTCCAGCTGTGTATGAAAGCGACTGCGAGTTCTGAGCTTGTCGCGCCGACTTCCTCTCGGGTGACAAGCACATACAATTCAAACACCTCTCCAAACGCTCCTGTCATCACTCTGCACCTGAAGGTCCCTCTGGCTGTGACTGCCAATTTGCACAATGGCTCACTGGAAGGCCTTGGATTACAAACTACCCTGAGAGCTGAGCAACTGCATCTAGGAGGTTAGATTGCATTGGATTATTCTTCTGTGCATGACCAAAACTTCTGACAGGTATTTTCATTTGTCCCTCAGGTATTGAGCTTGTTAATTTGACTCTGCAGTTTTCATGTGGAGTGGATGGTTATACCTGTCTCACCATAAGTGCGCCAGTGCACATCCTGCCAATTGACATGTAAGTTTAATAACAGGTTTAAAAGTCTCCTCTCTGTGCTTTAATTGATCAGCACCATCTGCTTAAGTACATGAAATTACATGAGTCATATGTACACTCGATAGGCTTCCACCTGACTGCCCCAAGTATGACAAAAACATTTCATACATACAAGTGGAAGCCAGCAACGAGCAGCCCAAAGCTCCTCAAACCTGCTACAGCCTAAATTTCAAGAATGACCCTACCCTCACAGTCATGTTGACATGGGTACAGTATGCCACACTGAGCAAGCAATTCATTCAGACGTAGAAAGACAGATACTTTGTTGGCCTCCGGTCAACCATGCTCAACTTTTTTTCTTCTTTAGCAGGAACAAATGGTGTCAGTGCATCATCTGTTGGAAGTCAGTGTGTGTCTACTGGGAATTTGTTGTGTACTCTGTGTAGTTTCCTGCATGAGATTTTCACTTCTGCATCACTACAGTTGGACCAGACAGGATCCATAAAATGTAAGTAATTTCTATTTTGTCACAGTCATTACCTTTATCCAATGATAAGTGTGAATTTGGTCTCTGCATGTAGTTTTGCAAGAATCACCAATGAATTACCTTTTATATCACAGAGTGTATGAGAAAACTAAAGATACCCTTTTAACCATCAGTTCTCTTTTTGCAGTGGCCTTAGGTTGGCACGTTGGTTGTTTTTCATCATCCTCTGCATCACGAGGAACTCAAAAAAAATTGATGGCCAACAGGAAACAATTACGTGCAGTTCATTATACATGGAAACTGTCCTGCCTGTTTGGGGGTTATGCCATCAAGTTTACAAGAGAAATTGTGTTTACTTGATTCAGAAAGCAACAATGAAGTTGTGAAAACAAGAGTATGTTGTTTTCAAATGCTGTGATGAGGACTGCAAGGAATTAACTTTTTAAAAGATGATCAGGGTTCTCTCTCTCTTTCTCTCTCTCTATGAATGTATCTATCTATGGGTTCAGAGCCCAAGTATTGTTTACATTTTCAGTCTTGCTTAATGCAACCTAAGCTGGAGCTGCATCAACTATGACCATGTTTTTTCATTGGAAGGTTTTGCATCAAGTTACCTGAAAAGTCCAATACCAAATCAGTGGGCCATCTCCATTTTAGGAGATTTGAGTATGAAATATGGCTTTTATGTGGCTAATCTTTATTTTATTGGTAGGACCAATGTAAATTACTGTTTGAAAACACATTACTGTTTTTCATTCAACATATAGTTTTGTCTTTAATATTTTTTAGTTATCTTTTTGGATATGAATGCAATATTTTTAAAATGTGAAAATAGTATAAATTTACAGTATTTATTCCAGGCAATGTCTGGATGTTAAGGTACTTTTTCAGATGGAGGAAGTCTTGTATGTACCGGGTTTAATCTGTTTACAATTAATCATATTGCCATATCTGCAAATATTAAAGCTTAGACTTACCGGTATGTTGAATAAAAATAATTAAATGTATTATTTGGGGAATTTGAGGGGATATTCCAGTCCATGGGCTTATGAATCTGATGAAAAATTATCTGAAGTTTTATTATAGAATATTCAAATGGATATATAAATAGAGAAATTAAATGAATTACACTAACCGAGGCACAGAAATATGGTTGAAAGATGAAGGAAGTGAAATACTGTATATTAAGGCATTGGTTTAGATTTTAAAAAATTGAAAGTACAGAATATTTTTGTTTTTCTAATATGCAAAATAAACACCTTTAGTGTGCATTTTTCTGGTAACTGTACATATTTTCTGTCTTTATTGCCAACATTTTAACATAACATGTACAAATTACGAATGTGACTTGGAATATTACATGTCCAAATCATCTTTCACATAAAGGTAAATCTGTTTTTAACACAAACAAAACAAACAACTTTACTGGCTTTATTTTTAAAAATTCCCTAGACAGAATGGCAATTTGAACAATAGAATACAAAACCTTTTATTCGAATTTACATTCCAGCGAATAAAATTTGACAAACGTAACAAACCTAAAAATATTATTGGAGGGCATTTTTGATTAAGAATAAGGAAAACATTACTATTTTCTTATATCATTACTTCATAATCATATCATTTGTCAGTCTGTCAAAAGAACCTTAAAACGTCTTAAATTTATTGCTTTAAATACAATAGTAGGTGACACATATTCCACTGCTGAGTAAAAGTCACAGACGGACCGACATGATCCGACGGTTACGTACACTTCTAGGCCAATCATGGCGAAGCTTTTATGATGAGCATTTCTATTGGCTGACAACCCGGAAATAGGCGGGAATTGTGCAGCCCCAGAAAAGTATCTTGTGTCGAAATGGTCGGATTTCGCGCGGCCTGGTTGCTTATTTAATGTTATCGAGGAAGGAAGAAAACATAACTTTCTGCAAAGTTGTGTGGATTATGACAACATCGCAAAGCCAGCACAAAGTCGCCACCACACGAAACGGTCTGAATATTTGCAGAAATTGCCTGATGTACTAAGCCTCAACTACATTTCTACTCTATGAAGCTAACACGCTAACGTTAAGGCTACATTATAAACACTGCGTTAAATAGGCGTGCTCCCGGTAGCTACATTAATTTGCTTCACGCAATATAAGGGGTGATGAACACGTTTTACAATGTCGTTAGTTTTGAATCATTACGCTTTATCATGAACGGATATTTTGGCAGAAGCAGGCTATTCTGTTTTGCATAATTATTAGTCTTGAATCTGCCTTTGCCTTAAAACTAAAAAAAAAGAAAAACGGGCCTCCACGTGTTATCCCATATTTTGGGAGGCGGGTGTGATCTGGTTCACTAATGTGTGAATGTTGTCCTTAATGATGCATCCAAATATATCTGTCAGTTTGTGTCTGTAGCTTGTCAATTGTATAACGTTGCTTTACGCTGCCTTGACAGTGTTCGTCTCTGTAGCATAACAGCTTCGTTGGAGCTCCACTGAAACGGAGGAAAGAAAAGAGCGTTGAAGGGAATCCAGAAGTAATTGTTTGTGGCCATGGCCTACTCCAACTACAGCTCTCTGAGCAGGGCTCAGCTTACGTTCGAATACCTGCACACAAATTCGTAAGTCCTGGTTTCTGATGTTGGCATTACATGACATTACTATGGCTCATATGAAGCGCACCTACTACTAAAGCTACCACCTACTAAATATAAATGCTGGCATGGCAAATGCTTTTGGAAAAGCTTTCTAGTATTCCAGTAGAAAGATTATAATGTGAACATTTAATTTTGCAGGAGAAAGGTTTTCTAGACTTAGACTGGAACAAATGATGTGAGAAATGTTGTCACTATATAGACTGATTTCATGCTACAATCTACTTTTTTGTGTTCAGATTGATCTAATTCTGTAACTTATGGGTCATTTTTTGATGTAACTGGAGTTTTTGACAGTTGATGGGAACAATATTGGTCGTTTCACATTAATGAAGGTGGAACCAGTGGCATTTCCTGATCAACTGGAAAACTCTTTCACTTGAATTTGGAACGATCCACCAAGTTAGTATATTCAGAAAGATGTCGAAGATATCCTGGGCTCGTACACAGAAACCCTGGGAACCTTTCACCAAAAGAATAGTGATTAAAAGCAAGTTCTATAAATCCTGCTAAACAATACCAATCGATATGAAATGAATAAGTTACAACCCAGCAGATTATATGCACATATTGTTTTTTTAATATTAAAGAAAAAACTCATGAGATTTTTGGTGTGTTTTCAGCACAACCCACGAGTTCTTATTTGGAGCCTTGGCAGAGCTGGTTGACAATTCGAGGTACCCATAATGTTTTTGCTGCAGGCCTTATTTTTAAACATTCTGTTAATCCAACATCGTTTCTTGAAATATGTCTGCATCTTATTTCTGTCTTATTTCTTTTTACAGAGACGCCAGTGCTACACGAATAGACATTTACACAGGTACTGTATGTCTGGGGGGGTTGTAGATCAGAGAATATAAGCCACTCCTAGTCATTAAATACCTCTTACACTTTTCCATCTGCTGTCAGAAAAAAGACCTGAGTTAAGAGGCGGTAATATGCTTTGTTTTCTGGATGATGGCATTGGAATGGATCCCAGTAAGCTCATCTCACTCTTAAATTTACTTGATTATGTAATGTTTGTTTTTTCTGGGGTAAAAATGCTTATCACCTTCCCTTGGTAGATGATGCCACGCATGTCATTCAGTTTGGCAAATCAAGCAAACGCTCACTGGAGTCCACTCAGATTGGCCAGTACGGAAATGGACTTAAATCGTAAGACTGTCATCCATTTTGAGTGCCAAATATTCAAGATCTGTGGTGCACCAATTTTAATTCTTTTCTTTTTTTAAAAAATTAATTTCAGTGGCTCAATGCGAATTGGGAAAGACTTCATCTTGTTTACAAAAAAGGACAACAAGCTGACATGCCTTTTCCTGTCGAGGACCTTTCATGAGGAGGAGGGACTTGATGAGGTCAGAGTTTAAATTATTGGTCTAGGCCTGTCGCAGCATAACAAAACCACACCTAAGAGTTGTCTGGAGCTGTATTTTCTATTTATTTTCTAACTCTTTTGTTATAAATAATGTGAAGCTGTGTAAAGCAGGCAGTGTGTGACATGATGACTGGTGTGTATATGGATGAACAAAAGCTCAGGAGAGGAAACCTAATATTTTTATGAGTCTATAGATATGCATGGTTGAGCGTGTCCAAATAAATAACAAATCCAAACTTTTGCTCAGTGTATCTCAACCATCTGTGTGATGCTTTTATTTTCTGAATATGTAGATAGAAGATATGTCGTGAAAATTTGCATCAGATTCTAATAAAAAATATACTCAGTGGTTAAAATTGTATAGTTGGTGAAAGTAAACTAGATTCTGTCGTTTGCAAATTCTAATATTAGGTTTTCATTAGGGGGGCAATCGAGCATATAGTTGTATAACCCGTTTCCATTATTGTGTCTTTACAGGTGATTGTCCCACTTCCCTCATGGGATTTGAATACTAAAGAGCCGATAACTTTGGACCCAGAAAAGTATGCTGTAGAGACAGAGTTGATCTTCAAATATTCACCTTTTAGTGATTGGAACCAGTTGATGGAGCAGTTCAGCAAAATAGAAAGTAGCAGCGGTAAGCACAAGTGTCCGTGTAAAGAAATCAATAAATACAAATATCAAATTCATAACCAGTATCTTGATGGGAAACACAGCAGAAGGATGCCCTGATTGTAAAGTGTTCAGATGTTGGAACAGATGGGATCAATTGTGACATACAACGCGATTCCACATTTCTATAAAATACATGATTATAACGGGTCTTTGTGACATTTTTTATTATTTAGCATTCTCATTTTAAGTGTTTTGTTTAAAGGGACCCTGGTGATCATCTATAACTTAAAGCTGATGGACAACAGAGAACCGGAGCTGGATTTTGAGACGGATCACCAGGACATACTCATGGCTGGGACACCGGCTGAAGGAGTGTGAGTTTAATCATATAGTCACCAAACTTCATGTGGACTTGGTTTTATTCTTATTATATTGAGCCATATTTGCTGCTCACACAGAAAGCCTGAGCGGAGATCGTTCAGAGCTTATGCTGCTGTTCTGTACATCGATCCACGCATGAGGATTTTTATCCAGGGTCATAAGGTCCGAACCAAGAGACTGTCCTGCTGCCTGTATAAACCAAGGTAATGTGCAACAATATGAATACGGTATCTGCATTTGTTATTTCGGGAAGTAATTTGCGTTGTTTTTGATGATAGGGTTTATAAATACTCATCCACTCGTTTTAAAACCCGTGCTGAGCAGGAGGTCAAGAAAGCCGATCATCTTGCAAAGATCGGTGGGTTGGTCTTTGCATGTGTTTTCATATGTTTTTTTACTGTCGCTGCTCCGGCTCATCGCAGCTTTTTTTTTTGAATCAGCTGAGGAAAAATCAAGAGAGGCAGAGAGCAAGCGCTTAGAATTTGAGGCCAGAGTGGGAGACAGCGTGTCAAAAGAATCACGTGTAAGTTCTGTGTTTATTCCAATGTTTGTGTATTTTGTCAACCTCAATCTGATGTCTCCCCCTGTTGTCAATCGTGCCATACTTTAGGCCCTCCTGAGAAAGGTTCAAGATTCAGCCATGATGCTCAAACGGGATGCTGAAATGAAGAAAAGAATTCTGGAAGCCAAACAGAAGTATGATCAGAAAAGAACCTGGATTTGATATAAGAAGTTTAGAATTGTGTTTAATTTCAAATGCATGGCTTTGCTATATGTGCTGGCCCCTCTGTGTTCTCAGAGCTTTAAAGGAGCCAAAGGAGCTGAATTTTATTTTTGGGGTGAATATTGAACAGAGGGACCTGGATGGGATGTTTGTGTACAACTGCTCACGCCTCATCAAGATGTATGAGAAAACCGGTCCCCAGTTGGAGGGAGGCACGTAAGTTAAAAGCACACAATGTACAGGTGAGAGTCACATTTTGGTTATTGGAAAAGGCCTTAATCCTATCCCATCTGTCCATTCTAGGGCCTGCGGAGGTGTGGTTGGAGTGGTGGATGTCCCTTATTTAGTTTTAGAGCCCACTCACAACAAACAGGATTTTGCTGATGCAAAGGAATATCGACATTTATTGAAATCCATGGGGGAACACCTAGCCCAGTATTGGAAGGATGCAAACATAGGTGAGTTTCTCTCTGGTGTTAATGGGCGATCAAAGATCACTTATAACATGATGATAATGGAAGAACCTCCTGCATGAAACGCCTGTGTGTGTGCGTGTGTCCACAGCTCAGAAAGGCATAGTGAAGTTCTGGGATGAGTTTGGATATCTCTCTGCCAGCTGGTCTTCTGCTCCATCAGCTGACATGAGATACAAGAGACGCCGTGCCATGGAGATTCCCATTACCATTCAGTGTGGTAAGCGTCAGACTTCTCATACATTCAAAAACGGAGACATAATACCAAAATAACGCAACATTCTGAATTCTTAATTTTCAGATAAATGTTTAAAGTGGAGAACATTACCATTCCAGATGGATGCCGTGGACAAGCGCTATCCAGACAGTTGGGTGTGTCTCATGAACCCTGACGGCACGCAGGACAGGTACAAAAAGAGTGCTGCAAATTCCAGTTTTGTAAATTAAATGTGCAGAGCTCATCAGTGCAGCCTTTTACTCTGCTACATGCATATAATATGTACCGCTGTGATTTCAGGTGTGATGCCCCCGAGCAGAAACAGAACATTCCATGTGGTGTTCTTAAGAAAGAAAAAGTGTCCTCCGAAGACAAGAAGAAAGAGTTGGCAGAGAAAATCAAACAGCAGCAGGAGAAATTAGAGGCACTGCAGGTAGCTCTTTCATTGATGTCTACCTGGGTTTCTTGCAATGCGTTTGCTGATGGATGATAACGTTTACTCCCAGAAAACCAGCACCATCAAATCAGCAGCAGACATTAAGAAACTACCACTGGAGGTCAGCATGAAACCAACAGAGAGCCCTACTCAGGTGCTGTTCCTACTGTACTGTCCTTATTTATTCATTACCCTCTTTATTTGCTGTTGTTGCTTGTCTGCTTCATTCAGAATTACGTCACTGTTCGCTTTGTTTCCAGTTACTTTATGATCTTGTCTGCCTTTCAGCCGTCCCGGTCTTCTGTAAGGACAGCGACACGACCCCGCTCCCCACCACTTCCTGCTCTCCTCAAAAATGCCCCCAGTAACCCACAGGCTCGTACTGCTTCTCAGCGCCCCACTCGGTCTCCCGCCCCATCGCTGCCACCAAAAGTTGAGCCACCAAAGTCCAGGGCTGCAGCCAAGTCTCCGCTGCCTACACCTGTAACCAAAGCTACCGCAAAGACCCCAGCAGCTAGCCGCAGTTCACGGGTAGGTGAAAAGTTTGATAATTCAAGACTGAAGAGTCAGCACAAAGTTCAAATATCAGCACTTGACCAACTTCCAAACACAGTTTGACACAATATCTGTTTCCTTTTCTTCAGACGGCTGCCAAAACAGCAGCCAAGGCTGTAGCTACTGGGCAGCGCAAGAGAATTGTGGAGCAAGACGACAGTGAGGAAGAGGAGGAGGAGGAGGAAGAAGAGGAGGAGGAGGACGAAGAAGAGGAAGATGAAGACAGTGAAGTGGACAAAACACAATCAAAGAAATCCAAAATGGCTGCGGCCCTTGGAAAGGTGTTGGAGAAGCCCACCCCCCCCAAACGCGGCAAGTTGGAAGAGGTAAACTTTGGCACTGGTGTGATCTCCTGCATGATTAGTAATGTTTGTTAAATAAGATGCTAAATAAGATTACTCTTAAACTCTGGTGGAGCATCTTTATGAATTTTGCGCACTCCTTCGCTTGCTTTTAATTGCTCTCCCATAGTGGAATTCTAAAACTAGCTTTTGAGGCCCCATCCAGGTTTGAAAACTGACGGTTACTCCCCATCCATACCTGTACCCAGTGCCACAAATACTGGGTACAAAATGACCTCATCTGTGCACTGCTTTTTGAGATATGCCAATAACAATCTAACATGCAAACTTACCTTTGCTAATGGTTAACCTAATTGTTATAATCACACAGTATAAGTGAAGAAAGAGAACCAGTATAAAGGTGTTATAAAGCAATGGTCAGCTATAAAACAAACCCTTGTCATAAAGTGAATTCCAAACTACTTTCAAGATGACACATCTGACCATGTAGGGCTCATTTGGTGACTGAGATTGGAGTTCCTGGATGAGAGGGCAGAAGATGGCACTTAAAATTAGACCTCATGTGATGTTGACTTTGCAGGTTTACAAATGCGGGCAGAAAGGACTTTGTACTCCTATGTGGCAGACAGCAGCTATGCCAACACCTGTTGCTAAATCCAGTTCCATGCCACAGCATGGGGCTAGATTAAAGGTAGCTTTACCTGGTTCGCTCTCTAAATTTCTCTAACCTCATCTGGTCCGGGTGTATTCTGAGCTCATGGTTCTCACCACTAATGTTGTTCTAGTGTCTACTAATGTTGTATCATTCTGTATCCCTGTTAGTGACATGTCATAGTCACCACTTCTTGAGCTTGCATGGGCTTTAGCTGTAATTCTTCACCAGAAAAGCGAGTGCTTCTTCTGGAACCCTGTTTAACTAAGCATTTTCATTCTCACTACAATGATAATAACACAATTTGATTTTGCATCCCGCAAACTCCAAACAGCAGGAACCAGACAACGATGCCAAGAATGCTCAGAAAGGTGAGAGAACTGCCCTGCACTGCACATCCCCCCCTCACGGATCCTTAAAAAAAGAAGCCGTAAAAGCTAAAAAGAACTTCTATGAAGGTATTTGGGGCTTACTTTTTTACAGATAAAGGTCTGCTGGTGGAAGTGCGCGTCAACAAGGAGTGGTTCACCGGCAAAGTCATCGCTGTGGAGACCAATAAACAGAGTGTTCGCTGGAAAGTGAAGTTTGATTATGTACCCAGATCCACACCTAAGGACCGATGGTACGATGCTGTTTCCGTTCATGCCTTTCCACGTTGTTTTGACCTAACATATGAAACAACAATTTGTTTGTGTGCCTACAAAGGGTGTTTAAGGGTAGCGATGAGGTGCGGTTAATGCGGCCGGCATCCCCGAGCTCTCAGACTCCTGACACACAGCAGGAGACTGAGAAGGGGCCGGCACCTATGGAGCCAGACACCACTCAGCCAGGAACCAGTCGAGAGGTGACAGACAGCCTGGTCAACATGTTAAGGTGGGAGGACTACAGAAGTTAGCAGCTATACTAAATATATCTATCACACTGATGTATCCACGCTCATGTTGGCAGGACAATGCTGCGTTACTTTTTCCCTCCCGCTTTTCGGATTTCGAAGGATGACGTTAACAGCATGGCAGCTGAGGAACTGGTCGCTTTTCCTTTGGTAAGACAAACAAATGAAGGGAAAAAAAAGGATGAACTTGAAGTTTAAAAGTAAATCAAACCTGGTCTTTCCTTCTAAGGCCATTCGCATCAAATATGCTCTCTTCTCCTTTTAGAAAGAGTATTTCCAGCAGTATGAATGCGGTCTCCAGTCACTGTGCAACTCCTACCAGAGCCGAGCTGATGCCAGGGCCAAAGCTGTGGAAGAGAAGAGCAACAGCCTTGAGCTCAAGCTGAAAGAAGCCGACGAGAAACTGCAGAACCTGCGAACAAATATTGTAGCACTTCTACAGAAAGTCCAAGAGGTGACTGCTGATTATGTTAAGTACACCCCTACTCTCACTGCTGCAGTAAATAAAATCCTTTTCTTGCTTTTCTAGGACATTGACATAAACACAGATGACGAACTGGACGCATACATAGAAGACCTTCTCACCAAGGGTGATTAAAGGAAAACAGCAAGTGGAGAAAACAGGATATGCAGTTTTTTTTTTAAATAAATAAACACTACATACCATTATGCTCCCAAAGACTCACATGTAGAGAGTAGACTGTAAATATTTAAGAATATATTCCTGATTTATCCCTCCAGTGATCATCACTTATACTAAATTTGATCTTCGTTTAATCTATGTTTAAAACCACTTTGATTTTTCAACTTAATGTAGGTTTAACGCAGTTGTTTTTATCTGTTCCTAATGCTGTGACAAACTGCAGACTACACGTGTTTTGGATCACCAGTAAGATTTAAAACCAACTTTCAGACTGTATTATATATTTTTATTTTTCTATATCATGGATTCTCAAGTGTTGCCCAGTTTTTTTCATCTTAAACTACCAGAATACTATTGGGCTTGAATGTTTCTGTTACATCGACAAACGAGTTACGTTTTTATCAGTATAGATATTGTCCTTCATCCCCCCACACTTTACGCTAGTATTCCGAGATTATTTTTGGAGAAAAAAATTTCATTTAAACGCAAAGGCTACATGTTCATAACTATTCAGTGCCTCTGTGCTCCTTTTTGAACAGATTTTTAAACTATCGAAAAGTTTTATTACAAGATGCATGCTTTCATTTTGTTCTGATTGGGACAAAAAATGTATTTTTGACAGATCTACTGAAAAAGAAAATAAATCCGTACAGTCTGAGCTTTTGTGTGTGAATGTTGTTAACAAACATTCTTTTGGCTCATTTATTATTTTTCTGTCTCGCATTTGTCCACTTGACTGCCTGTTTTCTGAAAATATATGAGGCAGAACCAATGTGACATTCAGTCCAACTTTGATAAAAAAAATTACCAGTTGTTAATTTACAGTGGAATTATTACACAATTCCAGCAATTGTAGGATTTGCAAAAATACAAATGAAAGACATGATTCTTCGCTTTACATAATTTAGTCAAATCAGTTGAACTTTCCTGCTGGGTTGCATCTGAAATGTTTTCTGTCTTGGTGAGATGGTTTCAGTGTTGGTATTGCCATGAATAATCTTAAAGTAAATGTAAATAAATGTAGAATTTTTCTTCCTTGTCATTTTCATCTATTTAAAGAGAATGCACTTTCTGGGCTGTGGCTTAATTCTAGTCATTGCTTAAATTGCTCAGTTCATGTTCTGATAAAAGGATGATTACACACAACGTTGACGTGAATATCTGCGTCTAAATTATGAGAAAATCTATATTCTTGCTATTTCCACTTGCAGGAAGACATGCAGGTAGAAGCTTTGCATTTTTAAAGTGAACTGCCAATTTAAACTAAGATAATGCAATACCAGCAATTCAGGCTTAAGGTTATTTTAAGTCTTTCGCCTGATTTTCACATTAATGATAAACCACTTTGAACCGGGACGCTCTTTCAATTCACGTTCAGACACCAGACTCTCGCGAGAGTTGCTCAGCTGCGTGTTCAGGTTTTACGTTTAAGTTGCGGTGTTTGGCAGCCACAAAACCTGCCTGTGCGTCTAGTAAGACATGTCACCTTATATTTTCTGTTGTATCTATAAGTTTGACGACTACTATTACATCGAGAGTATCGAGTTAAATCCTAATTATGGTTTCTATTAGCTTAATTGCTAACACTGGTTTTGTTGTCATAGGTGTTGCATTTCTATAATATTTCGGTGAATATTGCAGAAAACAATTCTCAGTTGCAAGGTCGCCTGCTTTAAATGTGATAAAATATTAATCAGAAAATATGAAGCTACGCGATTCACAAATGTGTTGAACTTTAACCCACTTTTGGGCCGTCGTGCAGATTTCTTAGGTTTTTGTGACAAAAGCTCTCGACTCTGCGACAAATCTTATCCATTCTAAACAAGATCGCAAATATATTCTTTATAACGTTAGCAGCCACTAACCATTAGCTTGAAGTAAGTATTTTAAAGTTTGGTCTTTTTGCAAATGAATGTTACGATTTTTTTCCCATATTTAGTCCACACAAGAATGCATTCCAAAAGGAGTTTAACAAGAGCATGTGACAAGTAACGAGAGCTAAATATACAGGTTTAAAAGATGTTAAAAAATCAGATTTGTAAAAATTGGAAAAGCAAATACTGCTAAATAATGCAAATGATGTAAGATTCTCTAAAAACCCATAAAATGCCTAGAGACGAAAATAAGTCTTCTGCCGTCTTCCTTGTTGTCTCTGTAGGAAGCTGTCATCCATGCCGGTGAGCACAGCCCTGTTGAACCGTCCCCTGGCAGGAAGCTGCTCTCGGGCCTGGCGTGGTGTCTCCCGCCCTCTAGTCTGTGTTAGATCAGCTCATGTAGCTGCAACAGGTTCAACAGCAGATGAGGAGCGAGTCTGGGAGGCTACAGCCCAAGTCCCATTCTCTGGAGCCAGGATAGGATCTTTCTTTCAGGATAGGCCAGTTCTGAAGAATCCATTTCTGGAGGATGCCTTGCTCAGAGGGTACCTGAGTAGACATCTGCCTGAACGGGTAAGGAAAAACACGAAAGCATCCAAAGCGCGGTGAAGGTACAAATACTTTGAAAATGTGTTTGATTTCGGAAAATATAACAGTTTTTCCTTAAGTTTGACTGCACAGGATCTATGATACCAGGCAGGCGATGTGTTCACCTGTGCACAGGAAGCCCTTTCAGACTTGTGTAAGTTTGGAGAGCGAGTGGCCAATGAGGTGGACGAGTGGGGCAGAGAGTGTGAGCTTAATCCTCCACGGCTGGTGCACTTTGACTCCTGGGGAGGCAGAGTGGACCACATCGTGACCTCCCCAGCATGGAAACGTATGAAGGACCTGTCAGCACAGGAAGGCCTGGTAGCCATTGGTTACGAGAGGTCCTTTGGAGAGTGGAGGTTAGGAGAGCTCGCCATTTCCTTTTTAAATGAACACCAATCATTTTCCATTTTACACAATTAGTTTGGACGTTGCTGCATATTAAACTGTGTTGTATGGGCATTGCAGTCGTGTGTACCAGATGTGCAAGTTGTTCCTCTTCTCTCCTTCCTCGGGACTCTACACGTGTCCACTGGCCATGACAGACGGAGCTGCTAAAGTCATCCAGGTTTGTCATTCATAATATAAGTTTTACAACAGCCTCATTAGCAGTTAACAGTGCAATTCTCTCTGCTTCATCATGCCTCGGCTATATAATTGAAATACTGCTGAAATTATTAAATGTTTAGTGTGAGTAGAAATGCACGTTGAACAGCTGTATCATATAAACATATAAACTCCCTAGATCTCATTGACTTTGGTGGTTTTCTGGTTGCGTGTGTGTCAAGTCCATAGGTATTTCATCGGCAGTAGAGGAAGCCTACAGTCGCCTGACCACCCGTCAGCCAGAAAGTTTCTGGACTTCTGGGCAGTGGATGACGGAAAGGCGTGGAGGATCTGATGTGGGTGAGTGGGAACTCTTATTTGTTTAGCTCACTGGTGATTATTTTGTTGTTCTCTTCTCTTTCAAGACTTACTGGGCAGATAGATTTAGTAAAAATTGCAAAGGAAACTGAGCAAATAAATAAATGCTGAAAATAAAACCGGTTGTAGAGATTTGTATCACTACAATTATCACTGCAGAAAGAAGCTCTCATGTATTTCCTCAGCCAGTGGTACAGAGACGGTGGCCGTTCCGCAGACAGACGGCTCGTACAAGCTACACGGCTTCAAGTGGTTCACCTCCGCTACAGACGCAGATGTGACTCTCACACTGGCCAGAGTGCAGGACAGGAGAGGAGCCACCACACCGGTACAGCAGTTTTCTTAATCTTCTCTAAACGTCAGTTATCAGAATGATTTAATCATTGTAAGCATGTGTGCCTGTCTCTGACACACAGGGCAGCAAGGGTTTGACTTTGTTCTATGCAGAGGTCAGTCGCGATGAAGATGGCCGACTGAAGGGCATCGAGGTTCAGAGACTGAAGGACAAGCTGGGGACCAGACAGATGCCGACTGCTGAGTTGCTCCTGGATGGCTTGCAGGCACACAGGGTCCGATTTTCCCACAGTAAAACTTTAAGATCATTGTCATCTGCACTGATTTGCCGTGGAGTTGCGATCATAGATTATGAGGTTTTTTGGGTTTTTTTTACATTTATTTGAAAATAAAAACTAAACGGACGAGATAAGTCTGATTTGTAGTGCCTGCTGAGATGATGCACAATGATTTGTGTTTGAGTAAATACTTTTGTTTGGATGATTGCAGCTCTCAGAGGAAGGGAGAGGCGTGGCCTCCATTGCTAACATGCTGACTATAACCCGAATCCACAACAGCATCTCTGCAGCTGCTGCGATGAGAAGGCACGATAGGACTCAACTGGTATTACTACACAGCATCCTGTGCTTCCTTCTAAACTATGCTGTTCCTATGGGGTGTGTTGGCAGGGTGGTCCAGTTAGCTCGTGACTACGCCACTCGACGGACCGCCTTTGGAAAACTTCTTAAGGACCACACCCTTCACACGCAGACCCTCGCCAGGATGGAGGTGAGATGATGAGCACAAATCACCCCTCAACACTGCTTCTAGAACCGCATCATTCATTGTTTCCACGAGCAGGTAGAGACTCGTGGAGCGTTCCTCATGGTCATGGATGTGTGCCGTCTGCTGGGTCGGGAGGAAAGCGGCGTAGCTTCCCAGCTTGATACGAACCTACTGCGTCTTCTGACTCCTGTGGTCAAACTGTACACTGGGAAGCAGGTGAGTGGTTTCTATTACTGGCCAAGTCTCATATTTCCACTTTCAGCTATCTGAAGAAGCTGAAAGCATTTGGAATTCTAAAGTAATTAAAGCACAAGATGAGATAATGGATCTACATGCAAGCATCTGTAAATATAGGGTGTAAAAATACTGATTTCCTCATGAACATCCGTGTCTGTTTCAGGCAGTGGCTGTGGTTTCAGAGGGTTTGGAATGTTTTGGTGGACAGGGCTACATGGAAGACACTGGTTTGCCAGGATTACTTCGTGATGCACAGGTGAGGGGAGACGTAACCACCTATATCTGTGTTAATGGTTCTAAAATCTAAAGGCTTTCTGGTGTCTTTCTCTCTCAGGTGTTGAGTATTTGGGAAGGTACCACAAATATTCTGTCTCTGGATGTGCTTCGCTGTGTTGCACGCAGCTCAGGAATGGTTCTTCATGCTTATTTCACACATACCAAGGTGCAGAGATGGAAATGATCCTGCTGAATGCCTTACCACCTTCAAGTTCCAGGTCAGGGAGAGTTGAACTGAAATGTCATTCACATTTGTGTGTCTCTTATAGTCCCTGCTTGCAATTGCATCTGGGGTTTCTTCATTGGCTCCTGCAGTAAACTCTGTGGACCGGGCTCTCTCTGAACTGAAGGATTTCATTCAGGGAGCAGCTACTAAAGCACCAGGTTACCTGGAGCTGGCAGCCAGAGACTTGGCTTACAGCTTGGCTCGTACATACACAGGTTCGTACCATATATGTTCATATACTCCTTTAAAATAATAACACTGATAATACATAATAAACTTAGAAAATGTTATTATATCAAGTTCAGTCAAAACCAAAATGAGTATTTGTAGGATGGTCTGAGTTTAATTTTTTAAATACGACTGTGGTGGGTGAAAACTGTGTGCATGTGTGTGTGTGTTGACAGGTGCCCTCCTCATTGATCATGCATGCTGGAAAGGAGCATCAGCATCTGACACCTACACGGCTCTCAGGTAAAAAACGTCATTTGTTAGGATTTGTAAACTGTTTAAATGCACCACTTTATTGTTTTGTTTGATTCTTTGCCAGGTGGTGTGAACAAGACTTGTGTCCTGTGGTAACCAGGCAGGCCAGAGGTTGCTATGATCCCAGTACTCCAGCACTAGATGCTGCACTGGTGTATGACCAGCTGACACAAGACCGAAGTGTTCCCTGAAAACAGATGAACCCACCACCTGAACTGGCATTATTGTGCCTTACTTCAACTTTAATAAATGGAATCCTGCCTGTATAAAAAACTATTAACATGATTTTCATGTGAGGATTTGTTTTATTTTATTTTTGAGGACTGATATTTTTGTAACTTTTGTATTTTGTGCATGTATAAATAAACATACCCAAAATGTCTAATAATATTTTGTCTTGTTGATCTGTGATTTAAAAGAATTGGGAAGTGGATGAATGAAATTTAAGTCAATTTCCAATGAGTCAAAATTCCAGCGGTTGCTTTAATGTATGAACAAAACAACATAAGCATAAACGGAGTGGACTACAGGTCACAAGCTTGGAGCACCTTTAGGGACGTAATTTTAATGTGGTAAAAATTTGTACGGCGCGTTTGAACATGGGGAAGACTCAAAAGAACAATAATTGTAAATATTATTTTCTCTATAAACACATTGCATGAGTTTAAATTACCTTTCAATACCAGGATTGTATTGCACCCCACTATATAAAAAGAAATAATGTTTCTATGCAGATGCCTTACTACCGCTTCCGAGTAGACGGTTAAAGATACCAAGTTTCCCAGGAGTCATTAAAGGCAGCACGTCTCTTGTGGGCGGGGCTTCAGTCGAAAACGCACACTATGTTCAGCCGATCAACGTTCAGTCATTTAAATACATCTGAAACAAACACCCTGGCTTTTACAGAGAAATACTTTTAATTTTTTTTAAATTCATGTTAATCGGTTTTAATTGAAATATGGTGGCAGGATCGCTAATCGAGGGGAGCTCAACACTCTCCGTTTAAAGTACAGCTAGAATGAACACAACCCAGGATAAAGCGAATCATGCCTTTTTCTATTTTTCTGTCACTTTTGCTGGTGCTGTCCTGCCACCAGCCAGTTGCTTTCGCCTCCGGAACCAGCAGGGCTCAGCCTGAAGTCGGTTTAGCCACAAGATCCCTCGACAGCACGTTAGCCACGACGTTTAACTACAACAACAACGGCGATGAGGTTGGTGCTGCTGGGAACAAACATCTTTTCAGCCTCTGGGCTGCAGATTTAGTGGTAAATCTGCTCTAAACAGATTCATATCAAGCTGCCAGGTTGTCAGCAGGTTTGTCCAGTTGTCACATGATGAGGAAGCCTTGCACGATTAATGTTTGAAATGTGTGACAAGCATGTCAGCTGGACTCATTAAGCAAATATAGCTTTGGAAGAGATCATTTCATCTCGTTAGATTAAGGCTATTTTAAGATGTGGGAAGCAACACTGTCAAAATTGTGTCTGTGTGTGTGTGTGTGTGTGTGTGTGTGTGTGTGTGTGCAATGTTCAGTAAACACCAATGAGGAGTTATTATAATGTTTTGTGTGTGTTCAGTGCCACAGTGTGATGAACATCAGCAGCGATGGCCGATGTGCCTTTGTGAAGAAAACACCTGACTGTAACATGGTAGATGGCTTCATCGACTACCTTCAAGTTGCCTTCTGTCTGCTGCCTCCCAACCTCACGCCCCTCACAATCACCCTATGTGTAAGGTCTATGTGTGTCTGTGTGTGTGTATACATGTAAAACTATGCTTAAAAGAAATGCTAAGAGGAGCCACACCTTTGGAGAACTGTCTTGCTCTGCTCACACATTCTTCTTTGCTCAACACATGTGTGAACATAGAGCCCTCCACTTTTGCAACATAAAAAATACCCACATTAGAGGAAGTCTCAGAGTTGTTATTATAAAATCTGCATCAGTTAACATTCAAATTGGTCTTTTCTGAACAAGAATATTTGTCTTTTTGTCCCTGCTGCTCCACAGATTATCTGGCTGCTGTTTTTATTCGTTATTCTTGGACTGACAGCATCAAAGTTGTAAGTGTTTCGCATTGCCAGAATATTCCACATTTTTCAGTAGATCATTGATTATTCCCGTTAATTATGGCATATTCAAACGTATTTAACACAAACACACACACACACACACACACACACACAAAGACACACTCGGGTGCACAAATATGTTCCCACACCAAGGCTAAAGCTTTAAATTTCCGTTAAAGCAAGCACTTGTTCTGCTTCCTCTTATCTCTCACTTAAGCTGCACTTTACAGACGCTGGTTTTAACGCTAGGCTATTCAAAAAATAGGATGTAAATTGCAATTATTTAAAGCTTGCTCACCATTTTCCCACATTTTCTCTCCCTCTGCAGTTTTTGTCCCAACCTCTCGGCCATCTCCACCTGCCTGCACCTTTCCCACAACGTGGCTGTATCCTTGACCTGCGTCCACTGTGCGTCCGCCAGCAGCGTAACATTGGAAAAATGTATTCCTTGACTGCTTTTTTTTTGCTGAGGGCGTGACGTTTCTGGCTCTTGGTAACGGAGCTCCAGACATCTTCAGTGCAATCGCAGCTTTCTCCCACCCAAACACTGCCGGGCTGGCTGTCGGAGCTTTATTTGGTAGGCAAAGTCTCATGCTTAATCGGGGGTAAACACACAATTCATTTTCCAGATTCTTACCCCAACCATCTAACTAAACCCCTGACCCTTATCGTAGGTCAATCAGCCCTTTGTAGTTTTTAGCGCCAGCTAAAATGTCTTCACTTTGCTGGTGAAATGCAAGTGTTGGACCTCCCGATTTAGGATGTACAAGAACAGCAACGGAAACCTGCTCATCCTCATTCTGCTCGCTCCGTCTTCCTCCCCCCACAGGAGCAGGTATATTTGTCACCACAGTGGTTGCAGGTTCGGTGGCGCTGGTGAAGCCCTTCGTGGTGGCGTCCCGTCCGTTTTTGCGTGACGTCAGCTTCTACATGGTGGCGGTGTTTTGGACTTTCCTCATGTTGTTCAGACGGACCACGAGCCTGGGCGAGACTTTAGGTACTCTCACACACACACTCACCTGCACATTCAGTGGTCCAGTCAGGAATGAAGAGAACAGCAGTGTACGATGGGACTGAAGCCTCTCTATTTTCCAGGGTATCTGAGCCTCTATGTGGTGTATGTCGTCATAGTTATCGTCAGTTCGTTCATCTACCAACGTCAGAAACGTTTGATGCTGGCTAGCAGTGAGAGCACTTCTGTCCCAGGTTACAGTCACAAACACACAGACAGGCAGCCAATGAAAAGAAGAAATAAATATCGTTTAAAAAGAAAGCATCGTCTGCTTTTGCAGAGATTCACTCGTCGGAGTCCTCGGATGATGACGTTCCTTGCTTGTTCGATGGGAGCATTCAACAAGAATATGGTAGACCCGCAGCATTTCACGGTCATCAAAATGGTGCATTTAGGCTCTCCGTGATGGGCACGTGTGTGTGTGTGTTTCAGAGTCGGAGTACAGGCCGCTCTTACCATCCACTGAGTCTACTTGTCAGATCCTGCTGACCTCTCTGAACCCAGTGGACAGCAGGAAGTGGAGGAGGAAACCGTGGAGCTGGAGAGTCTTCAAAGTACTGAAGGTGTGTAGGATCCCATGTCTCAGAGGTGTCTGCTGAGGTTTGCCCTGAACGATGTCGTTGCTGTCAGACGCCTGTGGAGGTCCTGCTGCTGCTCTGCATCCCTGTAGTCGACCCTGATAAAGAAGATAAAAACTGGAGACGCCCGCTAAACTGCCTCCATCTGATCACTGCCCCTCTGGTGTGTGTACTTGCCTTCCAGTCTGGAGTGTGTAAGTGCCTCACCTGTGAATATTTACGCAGCATGACACATTACAAAATTATTTTTTTACTTCTCTTGTCTTCCCTGACTTTTCAATCAAGATGGAGATTATAAGATCCAGGGCGAGTTCCCTCTCTGGCTGCTTATTCTCCTCCTGGGGCTCTTCCTGTCTGCTATTGTCTTCTGCTCCACCTCCAATGACTGTCCCCCAAAATATCATCCCGTAAGAACACTTCCATTATTAAAGGATTGGAGGATGTTTAATCTTTTTTTTTTTTGATATTCAGACAGAAGCCAGTGTTATGTCCATGTCATGCGATCATCTATTCTAGCAGCCATGATCAAATGTGCTGTCTCGCTTGTGTGCTTATTCCAGGTGTTTGCAGTGTTGGGCTTCATGGCCAGCGCCGTGCTGATCAGCGCCGCCGCCTCCGAGGTGGTCAGTGTCCTGCACATGCTGGGCGTGGTGCTCAGTCTCAGTAACACCGTGTTGGGCCTCACTCTTTTGGCCTGGGGCAACAGCATCGGAGGTGATACGCGCATTTCACCCTGCAGCACAGACCCATAACCTTGTGTTAAACCCCGTTCATCTCTTTGGCAGATTGCTTCTCTGACATCACCGTTGCCAAGCAGGGGTACCCACAGATGGCGATATCTGCCTGCTTCGGAGGCATCATTTTCAGTATCCTTGTTTGTTCCAAAAGAACTCATTGTCGGTATGGAAACGCACCAATTTTTTACAACCTCCTTGACTCAAATTCCCACAGACATGCTGTTCGGTGTGGGCCTGGGATGTCTGGTGCAGATGATTAAAACACAGTCAGATGTTCAGGTGAGTCACAGAATCAGCAGTTGTGTAACGTTGCGACGGTTTTGGAGGCAGCATTATTCATCTTTTCCGCTCCACAGTTTGAAGCAGAGGGCTTGCTGACTTGGATCCTCACAGGAGCTCTGGGACTGTCTTTGGCGCTGTCCTTCATCACCATCCCACTGAGCCGCTTCCACTTGGATCGGGGCTACGGGATCTTTCTCCTCGTCTTCTACGCCGCCTTCCTTCTTGTCGCACTGCTCACAGAATTTGGGAAGATCCACATCTGAGGTCGGCGATATGCAGAGGAAAATCCTACCGTGATTCAACAACACACTAGAACATTCTTCATTACAAACTACGACAACTGCATTATTTATATGAACTGTGACAGAACGCGTGAAACAACAAAAAATAACAAATAAGGACCGCTGTTCTCAGGGAGAAATGAAACTGGGACGGTGTGCCCTTTTTAACGAATCACATTTGTGCCGACCGGAGCTGTTGTGACACTTTAAAGCAAATCAAACTTTTTAAGAATGAATTTTAAAAAACAAAACCCTGGAACAAACTAAGATGCACTGCCAATCAAGCGTTTTTGAACTCGTGCCCAGCTGCTTTGGGAGAATTAAAATATTTTATTGCTTTTTTAATATATTGGAGTTGTGGTATTATGTTAAATTATTAAGCAAATCGCTGCACTACGGCGAAGGAAACATACATTAACAGTTTGAGGAGTTTAATAAAATTCCACTTCGACTAATTACAGAACAGGAAGTTATATAAAAGTATTTTCTGTTAGGTACGAGACACATCATATTGGTGTTAAAATGGAGCGTTACTTTCAGTCTTAAGAGGGCTTAGTCTGCGTGTTAATACTGATCATTATGCGCCAGTGAACTAAGGCATCGGGTGTAAGTTCTAAAATACATAATAGGTCACAAAAGGCCTACAGCAGTACACGTATAGTACACAGTATACTGTAGTAAAGCTCTCTGGTTCTAATTACTGCAGTCTTTACACTGTTCGTGACGCCTGGTGGGACACACGGCTGTACTGACAGCTCCAGGATGGGCTCATCTCTTACTCGGCTTGCTCTGTGTTCAGTCCAAAAGGCTCCAGAGTGTCAGAGGAACATAAAATACACCTAGAGGCGTGAGGAGTCCAGACTGCTGTGACGGTGTTAGTTGATGCTGTGAGGTTCAGTCTGTGAGTCGAGTCGGGGCTCTAGGAAGGAAGACGGGTCAGGGGCAGCATCTCCTGGATGTGGCTGGAGGCTTTGGTCTTGCTCAGGAAGGCTCTCCCTTGAATACTCAGTGTACCACTCCTGAATAATGAAGGTGTGGAACAGAATCAGAGTATGATCGACTAAACCATCAGTTACAGACTGCCTTGATTTTCTTACCTGTATCTCCTCCTCATACATTTTCATGCTGAGGTCGGTCTTGGTTCTTGACCTACGACCTTGGTACACTAGAGACAAGTGCTGTACACAACACACACCGAAGTGAAAAGCAGGTAAGTAGAAGTTTCATGAAGAGAATGGAGACCTGACTGTGCTATCCTACCCCGCCTCTGTCCATGGCTTGGAGGACACCTTGCAGAGAGCTGATGGAGGACGGTCCTGGACAAATGTGTTTGTAGAACTCCAGAGAGGCCAGAGCTTCATCACGACTCACCTCTACTTCAAACACAATGCCGTTCTCATCTACAATTGCACAGAGGGAGGAGGGAAAAAAACAGATTAGTGGCCGCTTCACAACATGCAGACACACTCTAAACTGAGTAAGTAATGGTGGCTCCAATATATCATTGATTCTTTCCCTTCTCCAAGTCTCTACCTCAGCTTCAACTTAGCAAACCATTTGAAATCTAATAAAATCCATCCCACCCTCTGGTTTCTCCAGCGGTTCTCGGTTCTTCCGACTGTAATTCATGCGGAAAACGAAGGCATCCAGAATAAAAGCCACAATAATGGTCATCACCACCTGGAGAGTGAACGGTCACAATATCAGTGACGCACATGGTGGCGTTCACAAGCATCAACGCAAACGTTTACAAAATAACATCAAAACCACAAAAAGGACAGTGAAATTTCACAGCCCTCACCATGGTAACTATATAGAAGGTCATGAAATACAGCCGGCTCCAGTGATTTGTCATAGAAGTAATTCCTTCCTGTTGGGAAATAAACACAGCAGCAGCTGAACAGCGCCCCCTATTGATCAGCGCCATCTCCAGAATAGTGAGGGTCAATATGTGAATGTAAATATTTGGATCTTACCATGGTGATGTACCAGTTATTGACCACAGTCAGCTCAAACAGAGTCACTGCAAAGAAACAGGACATTTCACCGAGGAAAACATAAAACGCACAAATATGACACCCCAAATAGGTTTGAAATCCACTCCTCACCAAAGCTGCTAAGAATGTGGTTGAAGTTATTGAGATAATAGTAGCCTTCTTCTAACACAGTTTTGTTCCCAATCGTTTTGTTGACCTGTTTGTAGGACTCTGCCACTGTGCTGCCGCTGCGAGAAGACAAACGAAATGGAACAAACATCAAATATTTAGCAAACAGGTGTGTAATGGTAAATCAGCTCATATGCAGCAATGTGCTTAAAACTGCAGATAATTGGCTCACGTGCAGCAGTTGGGATAAACGACATCAGCAAATAACTCCATTCCAACAATAGCAAAGGAGTAGTAGAAGATGATTAGGGTCAAACCGAGGCTTGCCATCCTTGGGAAGAGCTCGAACATTGTGTCCAGCACGTTACGGTACCTCTGCTTAATCTTAAACAACCTGCAAAATTTATTAGCATTTTGCTGACAGACAAAAAGGGATTGAGTGTATTCTGCAATCATGTCAAGAACTGGAAAAGTAATTTACCGGAGCAGCTGAAGCGGTCGGAGGACCACAATGAAATAAAAGGGCTCCATATTGAAGGCAAGAGCGATCAGGCCCAGGAAAGCAAATACTGTCACGGAGAAGTCAAACCTGGACAAAAGGTAAGCGATGCACGTGGGTCAAGACAGCTTAACAGCCGATCATTTAACCCAGGGTTTAGTTTATTACTCACAGATTCCAACCAGAGCTGAAATAAGCCATCGGTCCCAGGCCCAAAAGTTTCAACAACACCTCTACACCATAAACTAATAGGAAGAAGACAAGAAGCCAGCTGAGTGCAGGCAAAGGGCAGTTTTGAGAGTTCGTACGGGAGAGAAAGATGGCGAGCAGCACACTCACTTGTCAGAAAAACAATGTAACTCCAGGGAACAATTTTGAACCCAGAAAATCCATCTGCAAGAGGATAAAGAAGACACATCTGTAGTGGAAAATACTTTCCTCCAGCATTTGTGTTCAGAGGCTACGCAAGATCGTACTGTTGAGCGTGTACGTCTCCAGGAGGATCCACACCCCGTTGATGGCCACCACCACATCTGCAACAGACGAAGGAAAACATTTACCTCAATATCTCAGAAGACAGCAGTGCGAATGTACAGCTTTACACCTACACATGATGTACTGGAAGGCCTTAGACTTCACAAGCAGGTGGATGCCTGAAAGGAGAAAGAAAAGCCATGATAATCAGGAAAGAGTGGTCGATGTGTTGCATTGGGTAAACAGGATTGAAGAGAGTCTGAACCTTTGAAGATGAGGAAGGTTGTGTGGGGAAGGTCATCAAACCAATGTTCTCCGCTGCGTCGTGCCTGAGCCACACACGCAAGTATTGTAGTGAAAAAACATCCCAAAAATAAATATATATTAACTACATGTGACAAATGTGAAGCAACTTACCTTCCATTTAAGACCAGTGACCTGGTAAAACTTATAAAAGTCTTGTATACTAAAGCAGGAAAGAAAAGCCATTTAATTACAATGCTTACAAATGCATCTCTTAAATTATATATCGGACCTTTTAAAGTAAGTGTGTCACCTGAGCATAGGAGCTCCTGATGTGTTCAGAGCTTTATAAGTGAGGAAGCGGTCTCTGGCAGACATACGTGGTCTGTAAAATCTCATCAGACCGTCAAATTGTTTCATCGACACGCCCATCGGCCTCTGAAAGACAACGGCAGCAATGAGAGTAGAGGTGTGACAAAGAAAGCTTGAAATGAACTCACACACACGTACACGCGTGCAGTATACGGAGCAGCGAGGGCCCACCTGTCGGCTCACTAACAGCTGGAAGGCGTGGTCGATGGCAGAGCGTTTGTGAAGCAGCAGAGATTTAAACTTCATCTTCTCCACGTCGTTAAACGTATCGAAAACTACAGCCAAGAGCTACAAGAAGGGAGACAGAAATGACAATGAAAAAAAAAAATCCCTTCAGTCTGACCAGTTTGAACCCATGCTGAGCGCATAACAGGACGGTTTCTAAAAGCCCCACAGTACCAAATTCATGATGAAATAGAGCTCTATGGAGAGGTAAACGATGAAGAACACACAGGACCAGCGGTTCTTGGAGTATGCTGGCATCATCACATCAGGGAAACTACAAAAAAGAGATAAGAAAACGACTCATGATGCTCTAAAGGCAGAATTACAGCCAGCAGAATGCAAGCCTATAAATATAAAAGACGTAACAAGCCACACTGTGCAATTCTTTTTATTAAAAAGTATTTTTGGTAAAATAAATCCCATTTTCAAAGAGTTCTGGAATGAACCAACAGGAACTGAAAGTATTGCTAAACTTACTTAGCTGTGGTCAAGAGCACGAACAGACTGACGAGGCTGTTTTCCAGTGTGCTGAAGTACTGCAGAGCGAAAGACACACACACACACATTAAAAAAACAAGAAGGGAAATAACACAGAGAAAATAAAGAGTCATCATACCGGGTCAGAGGAGTTCGTAGAGAAGAGGCAGAAACCTGGAAGGACAAACACCGAAACCGAAAGACAACAGACTCTTTTATTGTCAGATTTAGCCATTTTTTTAAAATAGAAAAAGCATATAGTATTGGTTGACTTTCAAATAGGGTGTTTTCTTACCTAATATAGCAAATATAACCATGAAGAAAAGCAGCAATAGGAGGATATCAATAAATGGTGGAAGTGACTGGAAGATCTGACGCAAGTTCCTGATTGGAGGAAACACAGTAACTGTTAAACGCTGTTTGTAGGTTTGTTCTCTCCTGAAGTCATTCGGAACAAGCAGTGAGAGTATGAGCACGCTCCACTGTGGCCTCAAATCAAACTGTCCTTTTGTACCTGCGGACGGCACCACAGTATCTGCAGTCCACCAGGAAAATGGGCCTCAGAGCTCGGGTCACTCGCATGTGAGAGGTCTGCCTGATCAGAACCACGATGGCCTCCACAAACTGAAGCTTCAGCACGCACGTCTGCACAGAAGCACAAAATGAGAACCTCTGACTTTTAAACCGTTCAGGAGGGTCCTCATCGTGTGTGCATTACCTTCACCATAGTCCTCTTGTGTCGGATGAAGGTGTGGAAGCCTAACCATCGAAGTTTCATGCATAGCTCGAACGCCACCATAACCAAAGCAAGCAGCTCCAGAGTGGCGTGGACCTAGAGAGGCATCAAACGCTCTTTTGCAGCATATCTCACACGCGTGCGCGCGCATGTGTGTCTGTGTGTGTGGATGCACTCACGTAGACATCCAAACGCAGCGAGGGCACAGCAGGAGCTTCGCAAAGCGACAGCATCATGAGGAGGAGACCGGTCAGCAGCTCCATCATGTAGAAAAGGTGGTTGTGCGCGAACAGGTACGCTGCCAGGGCCTTGGCATTCCGAGGATGGGTGAAAAACTTATCATTGTTCTCTCCCTCCTTTTTGTGGGCACATAAAAACGGCACAAATGTTATTGAACACGCATTTTTTTTTAAAAACATCTGGTAGGTAAAAGATCCATTTATATGAATTTTTTTTTTTAAATGATTAAGACTTTCATTTGCTCACTCTAAATCCAGTTTTTAATACCTGCAGGTAAATAGCTGCCTCTTGGTAGTTCATCTCCCAGCTTTGCTGCAAAGATGCATTTTGGGATCTGTAGTTTTGAGGCCCGGGTGTAGAGACCACAGCATTGTTTGTGATGTCATAGTTGCCATCTCCATCTGGAAAAAAAACAACATAAAAATAAAGAATACAAATAAAATTCAGATTTAATGTAACACTACATCTTTAACGTTAAAGGCAAACGAACGCCCTCGCCTGGAAAACAGAGCATGGTACATTGGATTACCCCTAACAATGCAGCCAAGCTCGAGCTGAGAGCTAAGGGAGGAGATCACCACTGGACTCTCATCATAGGTCAGATCACTATGGAAACCAGCCAGCTGCCCACATAAGCACTCCATTAATCAGTCTGGATTTGTCAGTCTGTCTCAGCTGCGTTAGTTAAATAAGATCCCTGAAGTCCACAGCATGCAAGCGGCCTCCTCTCATTCACATTATGGGATTCTCATTATCCCAGCACCCACACACATCTGAAGACACACGGCCAAACATTCCAGATGCAAACTCCAGGAACAGACACAAATCTGCGTCCAAATGAGAGGCCTCACACACCCATATTCATCCACACAAACACAAATACAATTTGAATCCTGCAAATCCTCCTTTAAGAATGGGATTGGTTACGGAAGAATGTTTCTTCCAGTCCTCCTGAGAACAGACAGCGTCACTGACTTTCAGGGTTTTCTGCTGTATGATTGAACTTTGATTCTAGTGTGACAAACCCATGAGAAAGTGCTTTGTTTGCACATCATCCAGTCTATTACCCCTCCCTCCAGCCACAGACAGGATACAGACATGTGTGACCAGGAACACTGGGACTTGCTGGAAGAAGAGTGATTTCTCTCATTTAAGAGCAACAAAGCATCAAAACAACAATTTGCATTGAGTCAAAAGAACAATTGAGAGGACTGGACAGCCTGTGTAACCATCTTAACCCACAGATTAAACCCAGTCCAGCAGCAGCCCGGCTGTTATTCTGAGAGAGCGACAGCGTTTCTGTCCTGTGTGATCTCATCTCCCATCTGCATTTGTATGAGAACAATGACATGTTTAGGGCTGCTTGTGGTCCAAAACATCATGGGTTCCAGCTCACTAAAACACAACAATCACAGCAGTCATGTCTGCCCTCAGACACAAAAAAAACCTACTTCTGCGCTGATCCAAGTGGCCCCTGCCGCCAACGATGAGTATTGACATCAAAGTTCTATCCAGGCATGAGTTTTATAACTGAGCCGTTGCAACAAACGCTTCTTTCTTGCTCTTAGAGGTTTGTAACTCTTTTTTTTTTAGCCCCCAGAGGCTCCAAAAGCAGACAGAAAACAACCCCTCCCTGTTTCCCATTCCAAGATATCTTGTCAAAAAAAAAACCTTGCAGCTTTCCAAGGTAGGGAGAAAGACCCAGTTAGCTCATACACAGTCACAAGGTCACATATAGAGTGAGACATTGACAGGCATGCTGCCCACGGGCACCATAAAGGGGCTGATGGAGGCCCGCTCTGCTGAGGCAGCAGTCTCCATCTGGATCATTTTGCCGCGCATGCACAAGGGTAGATGGATTATTACGGCTGCGCGGATGCATGGATAACATACATGTAATAGCATACAGTCACACTCGGTCCTGGGAAACGATGGAAGTCATGTGACCTACATATGCAGCAGGTCCGCGTGATAGCTGCCTGTCAACAACATTCAAAGCTTTCAGACAGAACATCCGGTAAACAGAGCAACACAAACATACCGCAGTTGACAACAATAGTTGCTGGGCAACGTGCTGCTTGTATATGAGCCACAATATTTCCATGAAAGCATACTTTAAACAAACTACCCCGGATCCTCTCGTCGTTGGAGGGAAATCAGCGTCTGCTTCTCATTTGGTTAAAAGTAAAACAACTGAGAGGATTTAGATGGCTTTACGAGGTGTGTTTTGCTCACGGTATGTCATTAAATGGGGTTCAAAAGGCAACAGCTCCACTTGTTGCAGTTAAAAATGATCAGAAAGTTGCGGCCAACACCCTCCCGGTTAAAAGGGTTGTAATTAGCCGGTTCGGTTCGAGACATTCGGCGTAGCACCAGCGCGCATCTCGATTGTACTGTATCAATAATATTAATAATATCAATATAACAAGAAGGGCTGGAAGATGAGAGGACAAACTTACTTTCGTCCCTCCGCTCAGTGTCCTCGTTAAGCAGACCGCTGTTTGCTTCGTCCCAGGTCAGGATCAGAGGTACATCGTCGTCAGGCTCCATAGTCACGCATAACCGTCTTCTGACAGCCTTGATTTGCTAAAGTTAAATTACAACTGGCCTAACAGCTGCTGCTGCTAGCTGAATAAGTGCATGGTTGGTGTGCAAGCTGCAGGACGAATGTCCGAGTGCAACCCCGGTGTTTAACGCCTATGCTACCAGTCGCGTTAGCTGACACAACCGGACAGTTTGTGCCTGGCGTTAAAATGATCACTACAAGTTAGCACTTAAGTTATGTGTGGTGGCCTCATATGTCAGAAACACATGAGATTGTATCTATAGTGCATAAAAAAATTCTAACGACAAAGTATTTTTGAGCATCACAGAAGGTTTTGGGGATTGTGTCGTCACAGCGCTGCGCAGTCAGTGATATCCAGCCAAGCTAACAGACACAGACAGGCTGCGTCCGTCACAACATCATCTTTTCAAGGCGCAACCTTGGATCAGCGAGAGAAGATAAACAATAGCGCTGGGGTTCCAGTAAGATGAGCACTGTCTAGAACTTGGGTCATAGATGAATCTACATCCATGAGCAATACTCGACCTTAAACCATCTCTAATATCTCTTGTTGCTGCGTGGAAGCTCCAGATTTCAGCCGCATCGCACAGTAATTTACGACATTGAATCGATTTACGGCACACGTTGGCATTTTCTCAAAATAAAAGTACATTTGTTCATTCATTTGTAAGTTAATTTGATTGCATGGAAACACTGAAATCAGATTTAATCATTTCCTACTTACCTTAAAATTTGAGGTATTTTATAAATATATACATTTTTAAACACTTCAGACACAAATTAACTATCTAGCTTAGGAAGGACCTTAATAAAACAAACATTGTAATAATGATAACAGCAATAATAATGGCAACAATAATAATAATATTACACAAATAAAGGGTGCTTGTTAGAATGATTTACAAATGGTTACTCAGACAGGTTGAGCTTTTATTTAGAAGCTACGCATATCCTGTAAATGCTTTAAGTTTCAGAACGCACTAAAGGCCAACACATTATACAAACACGGTCTGTTTGATTACCTCAGAAACTTTTCAGCATCTTGAAGCTAAAAGTGCTCATTAAAACGAGTGAAATTTATCAAAGTTCCACAGGGCGGCAGTAGAGAACAATACAGCAACAACACGGTCAATTTTGTATTTTGGCAATAACACATCAAGTGATAGCCAGGAATTAAAATATTCATCAAATAAGCGATTCCTGACTTTGGTGCTATAAAGTACTTTAAAATAATTACAGAAATAAGACAAACTAATATAACCAATGTTGGCACATATTTGTTAAACAAATATGATTATCTAATAAACCTGTAATTAAGACACATTAATAATGACATTCTTTATAATTACACATGTAGTTTTGCAACAGATGTTGCATTTTTAGGCCAATTGTCATTGTATTTGTGCTTAAAATTGAGTTAACCCATTTTTATTAAATGTACCAACTGACCAATTTTGGATGTGATGATCATTGAAGATTGATCCTTGTCTCCAGAGCGAATGTGTTATTTTGTGGCCTTTTTTATTCCATTTTGTTCTCTCAACAGTTTTGTCCATGCAAGAGAGTAATCATGTACAAACATCTTGACCTTAACGAAGAAGAGAAGAAGGAAGCTGTGAACATCAAGCAGTGCACCGATTATCATGCATTTAGGTCGGCACTGTACAGGAACTCATACCTTGTCCAGCTGTTTCTCTGTTTCCGCCAGATCCACAATTTCTTCTTCTTCTATCTTGTCCTTGATCAACTCATACAGGTTGAGGCTTACCAATTTAGTTTGAACCAACATGAGTGTTTTCTTTGCTGAGGCTTCCAGAAGGTGGTTCCACTTGCTCTCCTGTATTCAGACAGAGAGAACTGAATGTCAACCTTCAACCAGCATCTGATGGGACTCTCCAATAGACTTTACTGATACCCATGTCAGAGTTTCGGAGCACATCTCATCCAATTCCCTGTGGAGCCGGGACAGCTGGACGTTCATGTGTAGGGATGCTAAGTGGTGCTGGTCTTCCAGGGTTTGCAGAGCCTTTTTCCTGTTGTCCACGTCTTTCTGTGCACTTTTCTCCTTTTCAGAGAGCTGCTCTCTAAGGTGAAGGAGGTTCTCCACATGATCCATGAACGACTGCGTGTCTTCAAACTGGACACATGCATACAAACACGCGTTCATTCCACCATCCCACCAGTGGATTAATTAATGTTGGGAAAATAAAATTGCACTATCTATGGGTTTGGTAAATCAAAGTCACCAACACCAACTCCCCTTGCATAAAGTCTCCATGTGCACAACCACTGTATGATTTTATCTGCATTGTATTAAAAGTCAGCTTTCAAAAAGATCAGTTGTGATTAATCCGATCCATTTCATGATGTAATTAGTAAATAAATTGGTCAAAGCATGAGAAAATAGAGCTAAAGGAATATATGATTTTCAGTCCTGCAGTACCTTTGTCATTTTGACCACCTCCTCCAAAAAGTCTCCATACCGACCGTGTCTCTGGACCTGCTGCTGCAGCCGCTGCTGCTTCTGCACCAGCTGAACACGCCGCTCTTTCAGTCCTTGAACGGTTGCCTCCTTTTCACGGCGCTCCTCCTGCTGCTTCACTGCTTTCAGAGTCACTTGTTTAATATGATCATCCTGCAGAGATCGACAGAGATTTAGCACGATAGAATTCTGAGGATTAAAAATGGTGTGATACCTTGATGAACATGTGGACTCCTTGACTGAACTCCTCCAACTCCTCAACCTTTTTCTGCAGCCTCTGCACATGCTGATGCAAGTTGTCCAACGCCTGCAGCACAATGATGCATTAGCACAACAATCGAAAAGAAACCCAAATGTAATCAGGGCGCTTTTATCTTTCACGCTTTTAACATGTAGAGAGAGAGAACACATATAATAAAGTACGTTATTACTAATACAGTTTTTTGGCAGCACAAAAGTTCTTAAAACACACTTTAGAGAACACTATAGCTTTGTTATTGTGGAGAAGCGTTGGTCTTAATGCCATTTTCATAATTCACTCAGGAAGCATCCGTTCTACAGCCCCCGGCTACTGAGAGCTGCTGCTCCATCCGCACCAGTTTGCGCTCCTGCGCCTTTGCCTCCAGATCGTCCATTTCCCGACGTTTCTTCAGTACATCAGACACGATAGAAGCCACGTATGACTCCATTTCTGTTAGATCACCACTCTCCCCCGCAGGCCAGCTCCTGTTTACGCACAGACGTGGCAGAAACTTATTAACCTACCATTGATCGCTGGCATTGATCCTGACTCCGGGACTTACGCAGGGCCCTGCTGCTCTCGGACTCCCCCAGACGCCATCAAACTCTTCTGTTGCAAGTTTCTCTACGATTCTGCGCGATTTCCAGCTGGACACTTTCTTCCTCCTAGTGTAATAACACATTTGTTGGACTCTTTTCGTCTTGTCTCCATGGTAACACTTAACAATGGACTTGAACGCGCAATCTGACGTTTTATTGAAATGTGAGAGCTGTAATGATACTTGCCCAATATAGACGGTAATATACACATATAAATGTTTGTAATCGCGGATACACACTATTTGTAATGTTTTTGCTCTATTTGGACTCAGATGTTATGTAAAAATGTTGACAGGATCCACTTTGCTGACGCTGCCATATTTGTACAGTAGCCTAGAGTGGACAAACAAACATGAACACCAACTTTACTATTGAAAAAGTCAATTCCCAGCAGTCACCTTGTATGTATGCTAGACATCTTTATGCTTTGGAGTTTCAGGTTCCAGCCTTAGTTTCGCAGCTGCCCAACTGGAAGGCATCGTTCTGCAGAAGTATTTACATTGATTATTAATGCTGCATAAAGAGCTTAAGTGGCAAAATAAATTTAAATATGTATCACCTCTAAAAGGCCTAACCCTAACTCTGACCCCAAACATGCTGTGGTTGCAGGATTTTTACAAAAATGCATTTTTCACACATTTCAAGCGTGTGCACCTGTGCTCCTATGGAGCCAGATGCTGCATTTGCATCCAAATCCAACAGAAATGTGCCATAAATGACAAAATGTTTCAGTACTACACAAAGGCCCGAGATGGTTTATTTCAACCCGGCAGCCATTTGCCAGCATTAAACAGGATTTGAGGTTAGCGTTCAAGTCTCAGATAACATTTAGGTGTGTGACTCTCTAACTGCTGCATTCTGAGCACTAAATATCATAGACAAAGAACCTGTTTAAAACAAGATCAGGTCATTCTGGACATGTTCATGGAGTGGAACGGAACATTAAACACCTAAAAAGAAAACCTTTATAGACAAATGTGGTGAGTGGACCACAGTAACGATGATTAAATGCAGCTAGTAAATTTTATGGAGATCTGGAGCTCAGAGTCAACATGGTTATAAAATATCTAAAGTTTTGACAGAGACAACAAAGTTGACAGTGAGATCCACCAAAAAAAACAGGGGAAACACAATTTCAAGTTCAGCAATATCACAAAATAATGATATTTAAGATGGAATATCTTGTCATCACCTTCTGGAAGCTGCTTGTCCTCAGTGGTGCCGTGAGGTGACGGCGGTAGGCGACATTAATGGAAGTGTTATGTGGTGGTGTTTTGGGATGATAATTGCCAGGTGTGGCTCTGATGGTGAAAGCACCAGAACCAGAAAAATGCATCTGTTCCGACTGTATCCTCATGCGCACTTGCTGCACACACGCGCGGCACACACACTTGACATGAGCCAGGAAAGGGGAGAGGACGACAGCAAAGAGGCAACATGGAGAGGCAGTGAAGGGGAAAAACAACAACACAGATAGCTGCAGGCGGGAATGCAGCTGTATATATTTTTGATGAATGGACGGCCTGCTAATGGCACGAGCCTGTTATAATAAAAGCATGTTGCATCAGGTGATGGCACGGTGGAGATGGAGACATCACACCCATGTAAACACCCCTTCATAGCTGGGGGGGGGGGGGGGGGGGGGGGGGGTGAGGAGACGGAGGGTAGAGGAAGGCAGAGAGCTTGCGAGGAAAACAGCCAAACAGTTTATTTTGATTAAACTTTAAGTGTCTTTGGGAGCTGGATGTGTGGTTTCTGGGCATCACAAAAGGGAAATGATCCTTTCTTCAGTGACATATTAAATCCAAAGGAATGGCCTTTTTACCGCGAAATCCACTAAATCAAATTTAATGCAGCAGTAGATTAAATGGAGGAAACGCTGTTTCTGCATTAGACTTATTCAGAGATGGAGCGAGCCGTCGTACGACAAGAAGAATTTGATGATTAGAAGCAGAACGTGCCCGTTCTTGCATCGCCTTCAGTAGGAGACCTGCGTGTTTATGAAACTGTCCCTAAGTGTGTTTACAGAAGTGTCTGAATGT